>NC_054482.1:30567254-30857570 GCF_017639515.1 Carcharodon carcharias | reverse complement strand
AGGTATGAAAGTGTCCCATGTAGGAAGTCAAGCCCATGCAGATTTTACAGAAGCTCAATTGTCCTGAGTGTTGGGTCCAATTAGAAGAAACTGGGGCTTTTCAGGTGCCTAAAACAGGTTCTGAAGTGATAATTATTTGTGCTAAGTGAATTTAAATCCCTTTGGAAGAACAAAGGGAGAGACAAAGCTTTCCCATTAGTTATTGGGATAGGGAATGCTAGACCAAAATAAAACAGGTTTGAGAGCAAATTCAAACTTTTAGAAGTAGGTTAATATTTGAAAAATGATCTTATCGCTCATGGACCTTGAGTGTACTAGAGAGCTGATATGGATGCAAATATCTGGATGATGAGATTTTAATTGCAATCTAATTGTTTAAATAATAAACATCTCAATTTACAAGTCCTGAAGTGTTTCACAACTAGCACTTTTAAATGTGTAATACAGCCAATTTTGAGCAGAGATCTGAAAATGTAGTTGGTTGAGGGATATTCTAAATGGTTGAGCCTTTTATAGGCAACTTTAACATTTGGGAGGAAAAATCAAAAGGCTCTATAGGTGTTGTATGCACCTCACAGCAATAGGTACATGTTTTAAGGGCAGCAAGAGGGTGGACTGGTTGAAGTATCTATAAACAATCTCAGTGCTGCACACCCATCAGTATGCCACTGGGAGAGTCAGCCTGGATTGAGCTCAAGCCTCCACCTATACTATCCACAGAGCCACAGCTGATGATGTAGATAAGCAAAGGTTCACTTAAGGTCTGGAAGGAAGCTTATGAGTTGAGCCATTCAGTCTGAGTTAAGATAGTGAGTTATCTGACCCTTGGCTACACTCTGGTTGGCACAGTGATTGTAAACTGAAGTTGGGAATGTGTGTAGGAATTTGGTTCACAGGGGGAAGGTGGTGCTGTTTTTGCCTCCAATACTTGTAGTGATTCAGCTTGGCGGCAGTAAGTATTTTTAGGTTGTGTTTTAGTACATTGTTCAAGCCAGTGCATAGATTTAAAAAAAAAAACTTGTATCTACCTGTTCACTTTGTAAGTAACAAAAAGAGCTGGAAAAACTCAGCAGGTCTGACAACATCTGTGGCGAGGAAGACGGGTAATTTTTCAAGTCCATATGACTCTTCATCAGAACTGCCTTCTTCTCCACAGATGCTGTCAGACCTGAGTGTTCCCATCCATTTGTTTCAGATTTCCAGCATCCGCAGTAGTTTGCTTTTATCTTAGTTTGTAAGTAACTTGGCCTTTCTGCCATACTTTAGTCTGTCTGGACTGCAGTATGTGGGAGATTGTGGAGGCAAGACTATCCAGAGTGAACATCTACACTAAATAGACCATAAGACATAGGAGCAGAAATTAGGCCATCGAGTCTGCTCTGCCATTCAATCATGGCTGATAAGTTTCTCAACCCCATTCTCCTGCCTTCTCCCCATAACATTTGAGCCCCTTACCAATCAAGAACCTATCTATCTCGGTCGTAAATACACTCAATGACCTGGCTTCCACAGCTTTCTGTGGCAATGAATTCCATAGATTCACCACTCTCTGGCTAAAGAAGTTTCTCATCTCTGTTCTAAAAGGTCTACTTCTCTAATCTCTCTAGCTCAGTCATTGAGCTTGTGAGCAGGATACACTTCAACATGAGGGACAGCAGTATCTGTACAATTTTTTTCCTGATTCCAGTCACCATGGAGATGCAGATTCTGAACCGGGTTTGTGAGACATGGTGTACTGAGGTAAGGAATTCCAGATGAGATACTACTTGACAGGCAACGTACTTTGTACCTGTTAAGATCAGGATAGAGACTCCAGGACAGTCAGGATGCAGACCACAACACCTTGCAGCAGGTGTCCCAGAGGAGGTGCAGCAGGAACATAACTTGAGAATAGGGGTAGGCCATTTAGCCCTTTATGCCTGCACTGCCATTCAATAAGATCATGGCTGATCTGGTTGTGATCTCAGCTCCACTTTCCTGTCTGGTGGGTGAGCTCCCCGCTGACTGATAACCCTTGTCTATCCAAGATCTGTCTAACTCTGCCTTGAGTAATGTGGTAGTTTAGGGGATTTTAATAAAGGACAGTTTTATAAGCATGATCAAGAGTTCAACATATGTTTCCTGCCAGATGCCAGGGTGAAGAACAACTAGAGCCAGCTTGAAAAGATATTGGAGGAGGGTGTGTGTGCAGTTGCTGTGGGGCCTGTTGGGACCAGCAACATGAATGGGTAAGAGGTCCTGTTTGCAGACCCCTGAGAAGTAGGAGTTAAATTAAACATAGGATCTCAAGGGATATAATTGTTTGATCTGAGCCATGTGCAAATTGGTGTAGCGTTATGCTGATTAAGCAGGTAAACATGTGGACGAAGGAGTGTGGGATTTCATAGGGCAGGCACCAGTTTGGGACAGTAAGGAAGTGTACCAGGGTGTGAGTTTCACCTAAACCTATCTGGACCCAGGATTGTAACAGAATGGATAAATGGGATGATCAGACTCTTTAAACTAGTGGAATGGCTCAATGGAAAGGATTGCATAGATAAGTTTGAAATGTAGGTGCTAAGTAACTGGACCTTTTCAGTGCTGACATGTGAAGATTGAGCTGCATTCAACTATTGCCAAATCTGATTGTAGAGGAGCAAGATTTTTTTTTTACTCCTTCTCCACCCCCCCCCCCCCCCAAGACCCCACTTCCACTTCCTTTGTTAGAGGGAGAAGCTTGGTCCTGTGCTCCTTGCTAATTGGGACTGAGGCTATATGGCATGGTGCTAAAAATCACTGACTTGTGTTTATATTCCATTTACCTTATCAGAAAGTGCTCCAAGTATATCTTTGAACCCCCATGGAACTGACCTCCATGGTGAAGGGAGCACAATAAAATGCAAGTCTTTCTTTATGGTTATAACTTGGGAGTGATTGGTGGTTTGCTTTAATCTGATCTTGTTCTTGGTGCCTCAGCTGGTTAAGAGAATAAACTTGCATTTCATAACTCTATTCACAACTTCAAGATGTCTCAAAGTCAATGAAAGTACTTTCTGATGCGCAATCACTGTTGGAAAGGCAACAGTCTGCTCATCTTCAGAATAGTGCTGGGGGATCTGTTATGTCCATATGAGGACACAAGGGAAGCCTTGATTTCATGTTATCTGAATGATGATGGTGTGGCACTCATTCAAGGGCTGCACTGGAAGTTTCGGCTTGAATTGTTTCTTGACCCCATAACTTTCTGACTCTTGAGGCAAGGGAGCTACAATGACCCTCTGAACACTAGTGGACTGGGGACCAGCCCCCTCTATAGCTGCTGGGCGATTAGTTTGATACTATTAGTTATCAGGGGGTTGTGTTGAGTTTAATTTCCAGGGATGGTGTTGCTTGCTTGTGTTTTGAGCACCCTGACCCAAGTCCACATATTTTGACATAAAATATAGCTGGCATGAAGTTGTTGCAAAGCTTGTTTCTACCCTTTCCTGTGGCCTCCCTGGCTTCTGATCTCATGTGTTAACTGCCCTTCCTGTTCCTGGTCTTGGACAAGGCAGCTAGTGATGTGCCACCATTGGCCTCAGTACCCCTGTGCTAGGGAAGGGAAAAGTAGCACAGGACCCCTGTTTCCTGTTGCTATCCGAATCGTGTTTTAGAGGAAGCGCATACAAATTCACCAGGCATGTAATTCCCCTGGCTATGCAAGTGTCAGAGGCTGGGTGTTCTGTGGCAAGTAACCTACCATCTACAAGGGACAGGATGGACAATAAATGGAGAGCCTTGCCCATGGCACATGTCCATGAAAGAATAAAAAAAGTAAAGTCAAGAGCATGATGGAATGCTCCTCACTTGCCTGGGTGTTTCCTAATCCCTCCATGACCTCAATTCTCCCTATTTCAAACTTTCTGTACGCCTATATACTTTTTGATTCATTCATAAATGTGGCATCACTGACTAGGCCAGCCCATTCATTATTGCCCATTCCTAACTGCCCTTGAGAAGGTGATGGTGAGCTGCTGCCTTGAACTGTTTGTTCACGTAGTGTAGCTATGTTAGGGAGAGCATTCAAGGCTTTTGACCCAGTGACAGTGAAGGAACGGTGATATATTTCCAAGTCAGGATGGTGAATGGTTTGGAGGGGAGCTTCTAGGTGGTGATGTTCCCAGTGTCGTTGCCCTTGTCCTTCTAGATGGTAGAGGTCATGGGTTGGGGAAGAGCCTTGGTGAATTGCTGCAGTGCATCTTGTAGATGGTACATACTGCTGCTACTGTGCATCAGTAGTGGAGGGAGTGAATGTTTAGGTTGGTGGATGGGCTGCCAATCAAGTGGGCTGCTTTCCCCTGGATGGTGTTGAGCTTCTTGAGTGGCATTGGTGCTGTGCTCATCCAGACAAGTGGAGAGTATTCCATCACACTCCTGAATTGTGCCTTGTTTTTGGACAAGATTTGGGGAGTCAGGAGGTGAGTTACTTGCCGCAGGATTCCCAGCCTCTGACCTCTTGTAGCCACAGTATTTATATGGCTAGTCCAGTTAGTTTCTGGTCAATGGTAACCCCCAGGATGTTGATGGTGGAGGATTCAGTGATAGTAATGCTATTGAATGCAAAGGGGCAATGTTTAGATTCTCTCTTGTTGGAGACAGTCATTGCTTGGCACTTTGGAGCAAATGTTTTACTTGCCACTTGTCAGCCCAAGCCTATATATTGTCCAGGTCTTGTTGCATATGGACATGGACTGCTTCAGTACCTGAGGAGTCGCAAATGGTGCTGAACATGGTGCAATTATCAGCGAACACCCCCACTTCTGACCTTATGATGGATGGAAGGTCATTGATGAAGCAGCTGAAGATGGTTGGGCCGAGGACACTACCCTGAGGAACTCCTGCAGTCATGTCCTGGAGCTGAGATGACTGACCTTCAATAACCACAACCATCTTCCTTTTGTGCTAGGCATGACCCCAACCAGTGGAGAGCTTTCCCTCATTCCCATTGACCCCAGTTTTGCCAGGGCTCTTTGATGCCACATTCAGTCAAATGCTGCTTTGATATCTAGGGCAATCACTCACCTCACCTCCCCTGGAGTTCAACTCATGAGGCTGAGCTGAGTGGCCCTGGCAGATCCCAAACGGAGTGTCGATGAGGAGGTTATTTCTGAGTGCCGCTTGATAGCACTGTTGACGATATCTTCTATCACTTTTCTGATTGAGAGTAGACTGCTAGGTCGGTAACCAGCCGGGTTGGATTTATCCTGCTTATTGTGGACAGGGCATACCTGGGAAATTTTCCACATAGTCGGGTAGATGCCAATATTGTAGCTGAACTGGAACAGTTTGGCTAGGGGCCTGGGTAGATGCTTGACAGGATATTTCCTGTTGTGGGGGAACTAGCACAATTTAAAATTAAGGAGCCTCCCATTTAAGGCTGAGATGGGACCCTTTCGCAGAGGGTCATTGGTGCTTGGAATCTTTTTTTCCCTAATGAGTGGTAGAGGATCGGTCACTGAATATATTCAAGGCTGAGTTGGACAGATTTTTGATTTGACAAGGGAGCCAAGGATTATAGAGAAGGCGGTAATGTGGAGTTAAGGCCATGTGTGTCTTGGTGTCAGTTCCTCCACGTTCAGTACACTGCAGGTAACAGATAAGGATTCACTCTCGTGTCTGGTATTCTCTGCTCCTGTTCGCAGTCCGCCCAGAATCAAGGAACCGCTATTCCTTTTTCCATTAGAGGTTTCATAACTCTGCACTGATTTTTGTCAAATAATCTGCAGAGCTTCCAGAATCAAGACACGTTGTCAGTATGTATCTCAAATGACGTTAGTATGGCCTCACTGAATTTTAAATGTGCAATGTAATGCAGTGTCCAAATCCTCCTAATTTTGGGAGGGAGCTGTGACCTATTAAGGCTGGAAACTAAAATCCAGATTTGCTCCTGCTAATTATAATCACCCAGGGCCACTTTATTGGAGTCAGTTGAGGACAGGATTGTGATGCCCTTTTGTAGTTAAACATCCCCCACATCCTGGAATTCCCAGGACTTTAACCGGCCTGAACTGATCCTTGCTTTGGCCCCACCCAGCTCACCACTTTCCTCCCACTTGAGGCAACCGATGCAGGAAGCTCTGACTGAATTTGCTGTTCAGTGGGGGAGGGTGGGGAGAAGGAATGCAGCTCTAGGAATTCTTTCCACATTACACATTCCGGCTCAGGAAATCAGCTACAGATTCCCGACTCTGGGACTGCCGGTTACGTTACCTAGTTTGCTAACCCCTTCATTAGTTGACGAGAGGCACCACTGTTACATCAAGCACTGTGGAGCCCTCCCTGTCATAGAACTCTCGCTCATCCAGCCTAAAGTCACAGGATCTGTGTTTTTGTGTGTGGTCTCCTGTGTGTAGCTGCATAGTTGGTGTGTCTGTGTGGTGTCGGTGTACATATGGTCTGTGTGTGGTGTGATGTGTGCCTGTGTGTGGCCTTGGTGTCAGATTTGACTCCAGGGTGAACTTCCAGCCAGACATCCGCGCCATTACTAAGACCACCACCTATTTTCACCTCCATAACGTTGCCTGACTCCGCTGCTGTCTCAGATCATCTGCTGCTAAAACTCTCATCCATAGCTTTAGAGGTAACCAAACTTGAGTCTTCCTATGCACTCCTAGGTGCTCTCTCAAGATCTACCTACCCCCCATCAACTTGAAGTCATCCAAATCCCTGCTGCTCATGTTCTATCCTGTGCCAAATCCCATTCAGCTCTCTCCCCTGGGACTGATGACCTACGCAAGCAATGTCTCAATATTCAAATTCTCATTGCTGTTTTCAGATCCCTCTGGCCTTGCCCCTCCTGATCTGTCTTCTCCCAGAGGAACATAGGAGTAAGCCATTTGGCCCACTGAGCCTGCTCTGCCATTCAATTAGATCATGGCTAATCATCTACTCCAATGCTACTTTCCTGTGCTATCCCCATATAACTTGATGTCATTGGTATCCAAAAATCTATTGATTGCTGTCTTGAACATGCTCTCAGCTCTCTTTGGTAGACCATTCCAAAGATTCACTACCTTCATGAGTGTAGAAAATTCCTCATTCATTCATTTGGGGAGGGGGGTGTGGTGGTGGCAGGTAGGTGTTGCTGGCCAGACCAGCATTTATTGCCCATCCCCCATTGCCCTAGAGAAGGTGATGGTGAGCCGCTGCAGCCCATGTGGTGTAGGTACACTCACAGTGCTGTTAGGGAGGGAGTTCCAGGATTTGGACCCAGCAACAGTGAAGGGACGGAGATGTAGTTCCAACTCAGGATGGTGAGTGACTTGGAGGGGAACTTCCAGGTGGTGGTGTTCCCATCTATCTGCCCTTAAACTCTACCACCTCGAAGGAACCCTGGTGATTTGCTGCAGTGCATCTTGTAGATGATACACACTGCTGCTACTGTGCATTGGTGGTGGAGGGAGTGAATGTTGAAAGTGGTGTATAGGGTCCCAATCAATTGGGCTGCTTTGTCCTGGATGCTATTAAGCTGCTTGAGTGTTGCTGGAGCTGCACTCATCCAGGCAAGTGGAGAGTATTCCATCACACTCATGACTTGTGCCTTGGTGGATAGGTTTTGGGGAGTTGGGAGATGAGTTACTCGCAGCAGGATTCCCAGTCTCTGACCTGTTTTAGCAGCCTCAGTATTTATACAGCTAGTCCATTTCAATTTCTGGTCAATGGTAACCCCCAGGATGTTGATATTGGGAGATTCAGCGATGGTAATGCCATTGAATGTCAAGGGGTGAATGGTTAGATTTTCTCTTGTTGGAGATGGTCATCACCTGGCACTTGTGTGGAGCGAATGTTACTTGCCACTTATCAGCCCAAGCCTGAATGTTGTCCAAGCCTTGCTGCGCATGGACAGTATCTGAGGAGTCACGATAGAATTGCCTGGATGAATGCAGTTCCAATAACACTCAAGAAGCTCAACACCTTGAGAGGCCAAAGCAGCCCGCTTGATTGGCACCCTTTCCACATACATTTACTCCCTCCACCACCGACGCACAGTAGCAGCAGTGTGTACCATCTACAAGACGCACTGCAGGAGTTCACCAAGCCTCCTATGACAGCACCTTCCAAACCCGCAACCTCTACCATCTAGAAGGACAAGAGCAGCAGACACATGGGAACCACCACCTCGAATTCCCCTCCAAATCACTCACCATCCTAACTTGGAAATATATCACCATTCCTTCACTGTCACTGAATCAAAACCCTCCCTAACAGCACTGTGGATGTAACTACACCACATGGATTGCAATGGTTCAAGAAGACAGCTCACCACCTTCTCAAGGGCAACTGGGGATGAGCAATAAATGCTGGCCTTGCCAGCAACTTCCACATCCTGTGAAAGAATAAACAAAACAATGAAATCAATTGAGCCACTGGGGGAGCTACATACATTTGATCTCAGTTATCTCCCCATTAGACAAAGGCTAGACATGGGCATTTCTGTAGACTGAAAGAATTTAGATTTATATTCTGCCTTTCACAATCTCATGATGTTTCAAAGCGCAATATTCCACAAACATCAATGTGATAATGACTGGATAATTTAGTTTTAGTGATGTTGATTGAGGGATAATTATTGACCAGGACACAGGAGAGAATTCTCCTTTATTCTTCAAAATAGTGCCATGGAACCTTTCACAGACACTTGAGAGGATAGGCAAGGACTCAATTTGATAACGAGACAAGTTGATGGAGCGGGCAGGTAGGTGGCAGATGAAGTTTAATGTGGAGAAATGTGAGGTGTTACATTTTGGTAGGAATAACATGGAGAAACAATATAAAACAAATGTTACAACTCTGAAGGGGATGGAGGAACAGAGGGACGTGGGTGTATATGTGCATAAGTCATTAAAGGTGGCAGGGCAGATTGAGGGAGCAGTTAATAAAGATATAGTATCCTGGGCTTTATTAATAGGAGCATAGAGTACAAGAGCAAGGAAGTTATAATGAATTTGTATAAGACACCAATTAGACCTCAGCTGGAGTATTGTGTCCATTTCTGGGCACTGCACTATAGAAAGGATGCAAAGGCATTGGAGAGAGTGCAGAATATATTTACGAGAATGATTCCAGGGATGAGAAACTTCAGCTATGAAGATAGATTGGAGAAGTTGGAAATCTTCCTTGGAGAAAAGAAGGCTGAGGAGATTTGAAAGTGGTTTTCAAAATCATGAGGGATCTGAACAAAGTGAATAGGGAGAAACTGTTCCCATTGGCCAAATGAGCGAGAATGAGAGGGCACAGATTTAAAGTAATTGGCAAAAAAAGCAAAAGCCATATTAGGAAAACTTTTTCACACAGCGAGTAGTTCGGGTCTGGAATGTGCTGCCTGAGAGGTGGTGGAGGCTGGTTCAATCGAGGCTTTCGAAAGGGAATTAGACTGTTATCTGAAAAGGAAGAATGTGCAGGGTTACAGAGAGAAGGTGGGAGATTGGCACTAGGTTAAATGCTCATTCGGAGAAGTGGTGCAGACACGATGGGCTGAATGGCCTCCTTCTGCACTGTGATATGTCTCATCCTAAAGATAACACCCCAGGCAGTGTGGCACTCCCTCAGGACTGTGTGGGAGTGTCAGCCTGGATTACCTACGTCAAGTGGAACCTATAATCTCCTCACAGCAAGACATGTGCATGACCTGCTGAGCCACATTTGACAGTGTACAGCCGTCTGTATCAAAACAATTCACGTCAAAGAGGAAGCATAGTTGGATTCCGTACAAGAGAGAAGGGCAGCGAGGAGAGGGAGGGGTGGGGTGGGGTGGGGTGGCGGGGAGGGGTGGGAGTGGTGGGGGCAAAGAGAAGAATTTGAGCATGGTGGCAAGGTTGAGAGATCACAGAATCTCAGAATCTTTACAGTGCAGAAGGAGGCCATTCGGCCCATCAAGTCTCCACTGGTTCTCTGAAAGAACATTCTACCTTGTCCCACTCCCCTGTGTTATCCCTGTCACCTTGCGCATTATTTCTTTTTCAATCCAGTTCCCTTTTGAATACGTCGATCGAACATGCCTCCACCAGACTCTCAGGAAGTGCGCTGTAATATCAAACCTCACTGTTCCCTGAGCCATGACAGATGTGAAATGTTTTTTCAAACTGCAGCCATTTTAGTTTTAAATCCACAGTCCAAGCGAAATAGAGAAAAGTAAAAGGATATGTTCTTTACAACATCACTTTTACTCCTTTTGCCAATTATTTTGAATCTGTGCCCTCTTCTTGATGCTTTCTTGAGTGGAAACAGTTTCTCACTATTTACCCTAATATCCCTCAGGATCTTAAATATCTCTATCAAGTCTCCTTTCAGCCTTCTTTTCTCCATGGAAAACAGTCCCAATCTCTCCAATCTATCCTCACAGTTACAGTTCTTTATCCCTGGAGCCATTCTTGTGAATCTCCCTTGTACTCTCTCCAATGCTGTCACATCCTTTCTCAAATATGGCACTCAGAACTGGACGTAGTACTCCAGATGAGGCCTAACTAGTGTCTTATACAAGTACATGACCTCCTTACTCTTGTACTCTATGCCCCTATTAATAAAGCCTAAGATACTATATGCTTTATTAACTGCTCTCTCAACATGCCCTGCCATCTTCAGTGAAATCTAGGGCGGGAGTTGCAGAGGGCCAGGGTGTACTAGGTATGGATGTGGTCATTGATGGTAGAATAGGGAGCATGAGGGAAGAGGAATAAGAGAAAATGTGGAGGAACAGAGGGATTGAGGGAAGAGGATAATAAGGAGTGAGGGAGGCAGAATAAGATAAACTTTAGGGAGAGGGAGGAACAGAGGGAATGTGGAAAAAGGAGTGGGAGGAACAGAAGAGGTCAAAGTGAGGGGTGAAGAAAAGAGGAGCGAGGGAGGAATAGAAGGATCGAGGAGTCCAAAAGGCAAATGACCATCAGAGAGTATGGTAATTTGGCAGCAAATAGTACAGAAAGGTTTTGGGGGGTGATGGAGACTTGAAAGTGCCGTAAGGAGATGAGGGAGTATGGGGATTTAGTGTAGCTGAAGAGGTAGAATGAATGAGTTCTGAGGGGAGGTGGAATTGGGGACGGGGCTAGGTTTCTCGCTGCAGAACGGGTAGAACTCCACAAAGAAAAAAGAAAAATCCATATTTGGATTTGATGGGGGGACAAGATCAAGAGATGGAATGCCTGAATGGAAGACAGACTGGTCGATGCAGATAATGGAAGAGCCATAGTTCTGAAAGGCCTGTTTATTCTGGGCATGCTAATTAAGAGCTTGTGAGCAGAGCTGTCTGTGATGTCCCTGAGCAGTCTGAGGGACGAGCTCTCCTCAGCTGGCATCCTGTGCCGTGACCTCGGGGAGTCAGTCACCAGCCTGTGCTCACTACACAGGCACATCATTGTTGTCTGGGGAATGTTCCCAGTCGTGGGACCGGCAGGGAGTTAAACAAAAGACAGGGTGGGGGTGGGGAGGGGCAGAAGAACACAAACAGAGGAGCATTGGATAGACCCTGACTTCACATTGCAGTTAATGTAGGAAGAACGCTAAACAACTTGTGTAGCTTGTAACGGCTGTTAAAGTGTCAGTGACAATTCGTCCATGTTACAGGAGCCCTGGTCTCCCCTCCTCTCCCGAAGATGCTGACTCCCACTGGGGTACAGTTCCATGGACCCCACTCCCCTCCTCTCCAGAAAGTGCTGACTCTCACTGGGGTACATTTCTATGGATCCCACTCCCCTCCTCCCCTGAAGGTGCTGACTCTCACTGGGGTACAGTTCCATGGATCCCTCTCTCCTCCTCTACTGAAGGTTCTGATTCTCGCTGGGGTGCAGTTCCATGGATCCCACTACCCTCCTCTCCTGAAGGTGCTGACTCTCACTGGGGTACAGTTCCATGGACCCCACTCCCTTACCCCCTGAAGGTGCTGACTCTCACTGGGGTACAGTTCCATGTGCCCAACTCCCTTCCCTTCCTGATGGTGCTGACTCTCACTGGGGTACAGTTCCATGGAACACATTCCCCTGTTAGGAAGCTCCTTTCCTAACAGCACTGTGGGTGTACCTAAACCAGATAGACTGCAGTGGTTCAAGAAGGCAGCTTACCACCACCTTCTGTATGGCAATTAGGAATGGGCAACAAAATGCTGGCCCAGTCAGTGATGTCCCCATCCCTCGAATGAGTAGAAAAAAGATGAAATCAAGGCGGCAAGGCTGCTGATCAAGCTTGGAGCGATGGAAGCCCATAGCATCCGAGCCCACCACCCGAACACTGACCTAGGCCGGTCCACACTACATCAGGTAGATAATCAAACAGACAGGTTGTGATACAATAGACCCACGAGAGGTGGGCCAATCACTGGGGGCTAGGACAGCCCCTTCCTCCACAACTCCAAAGAACCCTGTCAACCAATGACCCATTGGGTAAAGGAAAAGAAAGACGTGATTTCATATCATGCCTTCCACAATCACAAGATGTTGAAAAGTGCTTTACAGCTCATGAAGTACCTTTTGAGGTATGGTCACTGTCGTGATGTCATAATTGCTGCAGGCAATTTATGCACAGCAAGATCCCACAAACAATAATGGGGTAATGACCAGATAATCTGTTTTGGGTGATGTTGGCTGAGGGCTAAATGGTGACCAAAATATGAGGGAGAACCACCCCGCCCCCGCCACCACCCCCCAGCCCCTCCTGCTTTTTCACACGATTTTTTTTGCATTCACCTGAGAGTGCAGACGGGCCTTGGTTAAACGTCCCTTTATGAAAGACAGCACCCTGGACAGTGCAGCACTCCCTCTGTAGATAACGGGCTGAAGTCTCTGGAGTGGGGTATGAACACATCCATCCCAGAGCTGAGAGTGCTACCCACTAAGTTACTTAATAAGTGGACAAGTGAGGGGAGCTTAACGAATGGCACATTTTCAGATGATCCCTTAGAGCACAGCTCTACCAAACTGTTGCACAGGTGGATTATTCTCAGTGACAGATGATGGACATCTTGGAGGCAGACACAATCTGTGTATAGCCTGATTCTGAGACTTCAGAAATGCTGCTGGTCTTTCACAACTGCCACATCACCAGCACATCTAAAACCAACAGGCTAGTTTCCTGGGTTGTTAATTCTGATTGGTTGTATCCCTGAAGGCTTCATCACATAACAGCCTACCCTTTCCCTACTCTCCCAATCTTCATGGAGCCCCACCATCCAACATCAATTGGAAAGCAAACAGACTGCTTGTCTTTCGATTGGATGAGTTTTCTTTATTCGTTCCTGAGATGAGAACATCGCTGGCTGGACCAGCATTTATTGTCTATCCCTAGTTGCCCTTGAGAAGGTGGTGGGTGAGCTGCTTTCTTGAACCGCAGCAGTCCATGTGGTGTAGGTACACCCACAGTGCTGTTAGGGAGGGAGTTCCAGGATTTTGACCCAGTGACAGTGAAGGATTGGCCGATATATTTCCAAGTCAGGATGGTGAGTGACTTGGAGGGGAACATCCAGGTGGTGGTGTTCCCATGTGTCTGCTGCTCTTGTCCTTAGATGGTAGTGGTTGTGGGTTTGGAACATGCTGTCAAAGGAGTTTGACAGCCAGTCAACCTGTTTCCCCAACTCTCCCCCACCTCACCAATTGAAAATATTTTTAAAACAATAAAGGAATTGTAATATTTCTTTCTGTTTCTCTTTCAGTAGCAGTGTCCCGGAGATTAATCTCTAATTCTCCGATCCCCCAGGGTGTGGTGAGCAGCTGGTATCTTCAAATATAAATTTGAGTTCAAGAGCAAGCTTTCAAATAATGACATTAGACAGGGTGAGGCACTAAGCAATGGGCCAGAGAGCAGCAGGCATGCCTCAACATGTTCCCTCCTGTGCTGTTCACCGCACCCTCAGTCTGTGAGTTCACAGACAAACAGGCAATGACATGCAGGCATTCTACACACTGAAATGTGGTCAGTGTGAGATCCTTTTACAGTCAGTGTGAGACTGTGTTAAAGACAGTACGAGACTACATTACGATCAGTGTGAAGCTAATTACAGTCAGTACGAGACTGTATTACAGTCAGTGTGAGACTGTGTTAAAGACAGTACGAGACTACATTACGATCAGTGTGAAGCTAATTACAGTCAGTACGAGACTGTATTACAGTCAGTGTGAGACTGTGTTACAGACAGTATGACACTGCATTACGATCAGTGTGAGACTAATTACAGTGAGTATGAGACTGCATTACAGTCAGTGTGAGACAGTGGCCTGAATTTTTTGGTCATCGAGTGCATGTGATCGGTGCGCCCAGGAGCATACAGGAAATGGGCCCCCAGCTGCAATCAGCCCCCGACAGTGATTTCACACTGGCTGGGCAATTAACGGTCAGC
This sequence comes from Carcharodon carcharias, assembly GCF_017639515.1. Lineage (NCBI taxonomy): Eukaryota > Metazoa > Chordata > Chondrichthyes > Lamniformes > Lamnidae > Carcharodon > Carcharodon carcharias. The sequence goes on along the minus strand of NC_054482.1, from coordinate 30,843,232 downwards.
CAGCATGAACCACGCGCTGAGAGAGGCTCAGCACTGCCGGTGGGGTCATGAAGAAGACCAGGCGCTGACGTCACTGCGGGAGCTGCTGAGCGCTTTCCACTGAGCTCCCTGAAGGCAGACAGCTGCATCGGGGAGCTGCAGACCTCCACAGAATAAACAAAACAACAAAAATGCTGCAAAATCTGTCCGTGCAGCACAATCAAGCACCTGAAAGCAAATCTCATTAAAAAAAAACCAGTCCCCAGAGATCTCTCTTTATTTTATTTCCCCACAGAGATTTCATCCCGCCCTGGATCAAGGTTTGAGCAAAAATATAAAGGCTGTCTGGCCGATTGGCCCGTCCGCCAACCATAAAAGCGTATGGGCCATGAAAAATTGCTTTCAATTGCCTTCTTAATGGGCTTAATTCTCAGTGGGTGTACTTCTGACTGCTGCTCGTGCCTGCCAGGCGAGATATTGTGCGAGTGTGAGAGACATCGGGATGCTCACCTGACGTCATCTCGCGCTATTTTGTGGCTGGATGGGTCAGGCGCAGGCCCACCCATGGGAGATAAAATTCTGGCCTACAGTGCAGTCAGTGTGAGACTGCATTACAGTCAGTGCGATACTGTATTACAGTCAGTAAAAGACTGCATTACAATCAGTGTGAGACTACATTACAGTCAGTACAAGGCTACTGTACAGTGTGAAACTACATTATAGTCAGTAAGAGACTACAGCACAGTCAGTACGAGACTACAATACAGTCATTGCGAGACTGCATTACAGTCAGTATGAGACTGTGTTAGTCAGTATGACACTGCATTACAGTCAGTGTGAGAGTGCATTACAGTCAGTATGGGACTGCATTACAGTCAGTTTGAGACTACATTACAGTCAGTATGAGATTACAATACCATCAATGTGAGCCTATATTTCAGTCAGTATGAGACTAGAATACAGTCAGTATGAGAGTACAATACAGCCTCCTCTATCTGGTGATCCACCTCTGCCCTGCTGAGGAATCCTGGCCGGTGAACTGTCAGGAGCTGGAGACCAAAGTTACCACTCTCCTGTGGCGCTGGACAGGACAACTCAAGTCCTGGTCATAAACCAGCTGATTGCCGCCATGTTGTGGTATTGCCTGGTCACTTTGACCCCTCCCCTGGACTTTGTCACAAAAACCCAGAGAATGTTCATCGACTTCTCCTGGGCCAAAAGATTGCACTGGGCAGCTTCTGAGGTTCTGAGTCTCCCGCTTAGGGCGGGCGGTCAGGTGCTGGTGTGCCTACGCACCCAGGTGGCGACCTTCCTCCTTCAGACCCTGCAGCGACACCTTTACGTTGAGCCTCCTCCAAAATGGTGTGCCCTGGTGACCTAATTTCTTCCACTAGGTGCACAGCCTGAATTATGACGTGCAGCTCCTGTTTATAGAGCAGAGGGGCCTCGGTGGCTCCTTGCAGGCGTTGCCCGTCTTTTACCAGGACCTGATCAAAGTCTGGAACATGGTCGCCTCGCGACGCAGCTCTCCCCCCGTCAGGAGTAGCGGCTATCGTCAGAGAGCCGCTGCTCAGGAATCCGCCCCTCCGTCCTTTTCAGTGGCTGGCGGAGAGGAGGGCTGTGGCTGCCGGGGTGACCAGGATCGGGGACGTGCTGGGTGGCGGAGGATTGGACTGGAAGCTTCCACAGGAGTTGGCGCGTCTGTGGGTGTCCGACTCACGGCCGATGCCTTTCAAGACTTCAGGACAGTCGTGCTCGGCCCCAATGTCATTCTGAGGTCTCGAGGTGGCCCAGGCGCGCGGTGGTCTTCCGTCTGAGCTTTCCCCTGTTCGGGCAGAATTCCACATTGGCCCCAAACCCCGGACCCTCCCTCGGGAGCCGGTGCCCCATAACCTAAATCACCTCGGGGAAATGCCCTCCGTATCCTTTAGCACGGCGTGGAGGGGTTTCCTGTATGGACTGCTGCTGCACACATTTCATTTCCTCGCCCTCGCCCACCACCCGGACATGCCTTGGCCACCCCGATGCCCGGCCCGCGCAGAACCAATCCCGACAACCTCCTCCGCAAGAGGTGCAGGAAAGGCTCCACACAGATAGAATACAACTGGCCAGACAGGGGGCAGCCCTGATGTACCCCTCTCCCAAAGTGAAGGGGGCGCTGTCAGGGACCCGTTAACCTTCACTAGACATTCTGCAGCAGTGTACAGAATCAGATCCGGGCGACAAGATGTGTCCCGAATCCGAATGCTCACAGAGTCCCGAATAAATATTCATGATCCACCCTGTCGAACACCTTCTCCCGATCAAGAGACAGGAAGGCACTCGACAGACCAACCCTCTGGGAATAATGGATAATGTCCCGGACCAGATGGATGTTATTGAAGATGGTATGGCCCGGGACAGTGTGGGACTGGTCAGTGTGGATCATGTGGTCCAGCATGGTGCCAAGGTGAGAAGACATGGCCCTGGCAAAGATTTTATAATCTGTGCTGAGGAGGGAGACCGGGCACCAGTTTTTAAGGTGGCGGAGATCCCCCTTCTTAAGCAGCAGGGCAATGACCACCCTGCACCACAAGTGTAGCATCTCCCCGATCGTGATACTCCCGCAGCACACCCTGCCTCTCTTTGTACACTGACCGCAGGGCCGGGTCCATGTCGGAATGACGGAGACGTGTCTCCAGGTCCCGCAGGGCGCCCTTCCTCACATCGTATACTGACTGCAGGGCCGGGTCCGTGTCGGACTGACGGAGACGTGTCTCCAGGTCCCGCCGGGCGCCCTTCCTCACATCGTACACTGACCGCAGGGCCGGGTCCGTGTCGGACTGACGGAGACGTGTCTCCAGGTCCCGCAGGGCTCCCTTCCTCACATCGTACACTGACCGCAGGGCCGGGTCCGTGTCGGACTGACGGAGACGTGTCTCCAGGTCCCGCAGGGCGCCCTTCCTCACATCGTACACTGACCGCAGGGCCGGATCCGTGTCGGACTGACGGAGACGTGTCTCCAGGTCCCGCAGGGCGCCCTTCCTCACATCGTACACTGACCGCAGGGCCGGATCCGTGTCGGACTGACGGAGACTTGTCTCCAGGTTGAGCATCTCCTTCTCCAACTCCTTGACCCTGGATTTCCACCTCTTTGTCGAGCCTCTCGCGTACTCCTGACAGAAAACACGGATGTGAGTCTTGCCCACGTCCCACCAGAGCCTCAAGGAGGGGAAGCCTCCCTGCTTCCTTCTCCAGTCGACCCACAAACGACGATACAAGTCCGGGAACTGCTTGTCCTCCAGCATCAGGTTGTTAAAGAGCCAGTACGCGGACCCTGTCCGAGCGCAGAACGATGTGAGCTCCGCCCACACCAGATGGTAGTCAGTGCACGGAACCTGCTGCACAGAAGCTGATGGAACGCAGGACATGTACACCCTCGAAATGTAAAGACTGTCGAGTCTGGATTCCGACTCCAGGTGACACAAAAGTGAAAAGGCTGGAGTCAGGATGGAGATTCCGCCAACGTCCACCAAGTCGAAGGACCCGAGCAGGTCCCACAACTTACTCACACTGAACGAGTGGTGCTGGGCACCGTGAAGGTCCCGGGGTTTGAGGGTGCAATTAAAATCCGCCCCCCCCCCCGAGGATGATGCACCCACCCACGTCGATGGAGCCCAGATGATTGGACACTTCCTCAAAGAGTCTGGCTTGCTGCTGCGCACCCAGGGGAGCGTACACATTCACACAGTGAAGCGCCGCACCCCCCAGGCACTGTGCAGCAACCGGCCTGGCACCGACTCCTTGACCCCCAAGATCTCCGGCTGAAAATGTTGGGCCAACAAGATAGCCACCCTGCCCGAATTGGAGGGCAGGTGACTCATGTAGACCCCCCCCCACCCTCGCCACTCCAGGAGCCACGTAGCTTTGTCTCCCGGAATGGTCTGGGATTCCTGCAGGAAGCACACCGCATACTTCCCATCCCGGAGGACTGAGAAGTTCTGGAAGCTGCGCTGTGTGTCCCTGCTGCCATGGATAGGGAGGCTGGCTATGGTAGTCACCAACACCTCAGACAGTGTAAGAAGGAGAGATCTATTTTAATCCTTCCTCTCCTTCAGGAGCCCAATGAGAAACGTGTGGACCCTCCTCTTAGTGTCCGGTCCAGCCCAGGGGCCTTGAGGGCCTCACGGGTGGACCAGAACACAAGAGGTAAAGAATGCCACTGGTCAAGGGCCGACTGGACCCTGTCTCGGTGACCGCGATGACTCACTAAAAAATCCTGGAGCTCCCGGAAAGTGATGAAATGAGAATCGATGGGGGGCACCAGGGGATCCACCGCCTCACCCGACAACAAATCTACACCGTCCCCGGTGCTCACCAACGAAACTCCAACCTCATCCCCATCCCCATCCTCCGGGTCGTCACCTCCAGCTTCCAGCCCCTCCCCCGCATTGAGTACGGGGGCTGGTTCGGAGCTGCCAGTTGGCTTCATCTCCACGCCCAGGATCAAGGGTCCTCTCTGGTCTCCTCTTGGGGATATGGGCCAAAGGACGGTGGCAGCTCAGAGCCTCACTCCCCCCCACGAGACACCGGGTCACCCAGCCAGTCCGGAAACAGCTCCGGACCCAGGAGGGAGACACCCGGCGCTGAAGGTTGGGAGGGACCCGGGAGGCCCTCCTCACCATCACCACCCGATGACCCAGTTGTCGGGGCCATGGAGGGGTTGCTGCAGTCCCCTGGTGGGCCAGATGGCATCTCGGGGGTACAAGGTGGGTTGGGATGGGGCACCACCGCAAGGGTGATACCCTCACTGACCCCCGAGGGGCCCTGCTCAGGAGCTGCAGTGAGCGGTCAGGGATTTGGGCTCCCCCCAGAGGGCAGAGCAAGGACTTACGGGTTGGAGGCACCACCACCACTTCACTGGGGGAGGGGGCACATCCGACCTCGCGAGTGGCGAGGTCTTCCCCCTCACGGGTAGGCTGGGGACTGGGGAGACCTCCATCTGTGAGGCCCCCGCTGCCTTGTCCTGCCCCTCTGGACACTCCGCCCTCTGGGGATTGGGCAGGTGCAGCCTCTTTAATGGGACCACTGGCTTGGGGTCACACGCCCCACGACCGCCAACCTGGGAACCCACATGGGGACGATGCTGGGCCCAGCACATGGCCCTGAGGCACACACAGGGCCAGGAACCCACACGGGGACTACGCTGGGCCAAGAACATGGCCCTGAGGCAAACACAGGCCCGGGAACCAGCACATTCACGACTCCAGGACCGGATGATTCTTCTCCCCCTGAGCCGGTGTCTTCAGGGGTTTGGAGGTCAGGGCGAGTCTTATGTTGCACCTTCATCCGGCGCGGTGTTTCTCCCCTCACCTCACTGGCAGCCGAGATTGTGGTGGCTGCCGGCGGCACCTCCCCTTGCGGGGAGTGAGATGGCGTGGTGGTGGTGGGAGGACTGGCGGTGCCAGCCACGGCTGCCTGAGTGACAGACAGCCTGGGAGGCGGGGCAGTTCTTTCGGACGTGCCCCACCTCCTTGCAGACATGGCACCGTATGCCATCCACTGACCAGAAGATGCGGTAGGCAGACCCCCAAAAGGTGACATCAAACAGCCCCTCCGGGCACTCCTCCCGGGCCCAGCGAACAAAGACCTGGCACCTGGAGCAGTAGACATGGCAGAGACTGGGCTCCCTGAGGCCGAGTTGGTGAAGGTGGGGGAGGAGGAGCTCACCGGGAATGAAGGGTGGGACGTTGGCAAGACCAGCCTTTCCACGGTGAGCTCAAGGGAATCCACTGCCAGATCAGTCCCACCTACGGTGAACCCCTTGGCCAGGGCCAGGTGCACCGCCCGCTCGGACCTCAGGGAGAACACCGCCTTCCTGTACAGGTGCGAGGCTGTACCAATGGCCAAGGGGCTGACAACCCTGGACAAAGCCTTGATGCATCTTTGTACTGTCACCTCGGGATGAATGTAATTCTTTACCCCCATGGCCCTGGTCAGGAGGTGGAACGGTGATGGGGCCGCAAGAGCAGCGGAGGCCACAGAAACAGTCACTCCCACATAGGCCTTCTTGTCAGGCCCCACCACTGGTGATAGTGCCGCCTCCACAGCTGCCAGGGAGGGCCCGGCCCCTGGTAACCCCGCAGCAGCCATTGGGAGATGAGCCACACCCACCCCGAGCTCTGTCGGTGGCAGCAACAGTGTTTAGAAAGGGGGGGAGGGGGAAATGGAGGAATACCCTCTCCCTCCTGATGGTGTGTAAAGACAGAAGGGGAGGAGAGAGAGAGAGAGAGGGAAAAAGGACAGGGAGACACGGGAGGTGAAAGGGTAATGGGTGCAGGACGGGTGGGTGTCGCTAGGTGGAGTGGAGCAAGGTTGGGGGGGGGGTGCCTAGCCGTTCCTCCCATAGGCGGAGGGCGATGTCTTCAGCAGGCAGCTGGTACTGCCTGGCACATGGAAGTCAGATCTGTCCCTGTTCACCAGGCAGCACCTACTACCTGGACTTGGACATGGTGGGGCAAGAAGGGGGGTGTTGGTGGAAGATCTTAAATGGACACATGCAAGCACCCCTTCCACACTGCAGATGTAACGATAAGAAGTCCTCGCCTCCCGGCCTCCCTGTCTTGCAGCACCTCCTCTCTCTCTCCTCCAATTCTTCAGCCCTTAAGCTCGCAGGCCCCAGGCCCCTGCAGCCTCGGGCACAATACCAGCAGTCGGCTTCTAGTGTCCCTTGGGCACCGGCAAAACCAGAGCAGCTTGTAAAAGCCCAGAGGAGTATGTTGGAAAAAGCAATAGCAGCAGCAGCAGCAGTAGGGTGTATCTCCCCCAGTAGCAGCAGCCACAGCTAGTACAACGCACACAGCAAGAGCTCGCACTCAGGCAGGAGCAAGCTGCACCTGAGCCCCATCAGGATGATGTCGTTGCACAGCCAGGGCACGGGTTTTAACCACGTACATAATGTTCACTATTATAAATAAACTCCAATGTATGCCTCCCTGCCTATGGCTCCTCTTTCTGATGAGCAGTGTTCTTGTCACTCAGATGTGAAACCTTTCTGCAGGTGTCTCAGTCCAGTGCCTCCTCCCTGTGCTTTGTGCAGTCTTCAGACCAAAGTGATGGTCCAGCCTCGCACTCCCTGGACACATAGTGATGCCTGCACCTCGATGCGCCCCGCCTTGTCTGGGCAGCGCAAGGGGTCATCATCGCCTTCAAGGACCTCCTCACCCTCATCCTCGTTGACGTCCTCCTCATCGGAAGGGTCCTCCAGCTCCTCCTCCATCTCCTCCTCAGCCAGCTCCTCTCCCCATTGCAGCGCCAGGTTGTAAAGGGTGCAGCAGACGATGATGATATGTGACACCCTCTGTGGGCTAAATTGCAGGGCTCCACCAGACCGGTCCAGGCACTGGAACCTCATCTTCAGCATCCCGATGGTCTGCTCCACCAGGTTGTGAGTTGCAGCTTGAGCCTCGTTATAGCGTCGCTCTGCTGCAGTCTGAAGCCGCTGCATGGGTGTCACCAGCCACGGCCTCTGTGGGTGGCCCTTATCCCCAAAGAGCCATCCCTGTAGCCTCTGTGGATCCTGGAAGATGTCAGGGATCTGCGAGCGACTCAGGATGTAGGAATCATGGACATTCCTTGGGAACCGTGCCCCTTAACGCATCCTGGAGAGTGCTGGCCACCACTTGGATGGCCAGAGATTAGTGCGCTGCATGGTTGCCTGAAACCTGACCCGTCTCCAACCCCTCCACCTGACTGATTGGCAGCGGCTTTGCCTATTGGACTGCATGCTGTGCTCTCAGCTCAGGCACAGACATTCTCCTAACCCGCACTGCAAGGCTGCTCTATTAGCTTGGACCATGGGGGAGGCTGGTTCAAACTGGGATGATGACATTGCAAGGGGCTGTGAGCACCTCCAGCAGTGACTGCTCCATGAGCAGCTTTCACAAGGAGATTGTACAATGTGCCCAGTTGAACAACTGTTCTGCAGCCCCTAAAACACTCATCAGGTTCCAGTCTGTTCCCGAGCGGTGAAAAGCTCTGGAACATTTGGTGGTATTTTCATGTCTCTGCATTGCTTGAGTGGGCAGATAAGCTAGAGGCCCGACTCCACGCCTGTCAATGTAGCTGCGCCTGAACTGTCTCAGCTTCAGAGGAATGGTCACTTTATACAAGGTTTCCACTACCTTTAACCACAGGTCTTGCACCCCGCCCCCCCACCATTGCCTCAATCGGAGGGCAGCCCCCCTACCCTCCCCCCCCTCCCCAACTCACTTACAAGTTCCCCTCAAAGTGCAGCTCACCAAGTGCATGCCTTATAAATGCTGTTGTAAAACACATCACCTTGCAAACATGCGACATGGGTGGATGATCCAGCGAAGGTATGGGGAGGGGGGTGTGGGGGAGGGGGGGATGATTCCGGCAAGCTGGTCTTATAATGATGTGCAGATGTATTACAATGAATCTCCCGGGAAATGCAGCCCACAAACAATAGGCTGAGCAGATGATCACAAACTGGTTTTACAACATCGTGAAACTGATTTTTGGCCTTCTCACCATATTACCTGCTCACAGAACATGCCCAACGCCAGCGGGTACTGAAAATTCCACCATATGTTAAGAGTCCATGCAAGAATGTGCTACAGTCTGTACACTAGTCAGTGTGAGATTGCGCTACAGTCAGTTCGAGACTGTGTTAGTCATTGCTCACAATATGAACGGTCAATCACGCCCAGGACACAATGGTCTGGTTCAAAACAATTGCTGAAATATCATTTCTCTCCACCACCGATGCACAGTAGCAGCAGTGTGTACCATCTACAAGACGCACCGCAGGAATTCACCAAGGCTCCTTCAACAGCACCTTCCAAACCTGTGATCTCTACCATCTAAAAGGACAAGGGCAGCAGATAGATGGGAACACCACCACCTGGAAGTTCCCCTCCAAGCCACTCGCCGTCCTGACTTGGAAAATATATCGCCGTTCCTTCACTGTGGCTGGGTTAAAATCCTGGAACGCCCTCCCTAACAGCACTGTGGGTGTACCTACACCACATGGACTGCAGCGTTTCAAGAAGACAGCTCACCACCACCTTCTCAAGGGCAACTAGGGATGGGCAATAAATGCTGGCCAGCAACACCCACATCCAGAACATAAATTAAGGAATACGTGCAGGCCAGCAAGTTTCATACACACAAACGTGCTATGCACTGTGTGGTATTATGGAGGTGGTTAGATGGTTCTAGTAGAATGCGCTGTTGACAGCCTGTGTTTGCGACAGCTACCTTCAGAATCTACGTGCTATGAGACTGACTGGGAGTGGCTAAGGCTGTCTGGAGCTCTGTTAGGTTCACAGTCAGGGCGCGTTGACACATGTTTAGCGAGGTGACTCTTGCATTGCATCCAATAAATCCTTTACTTTGCTGCCCTGCAGTGGTCTCTAATCTGGAGAGATTCCAGGTGGCTGAGTCTCTTACTAGAGGGTATGAGTTTAAAATCATCAAGAAAAGAGAACGCGTAGGAGAAGAGCTGGACTAGCCTGGAATTTGTAAAATAGTGTAAAATGAGTGCTGTCAAGTCAGCAGTCCCTTTCAATCGCTCCCCATAGAATCACATAGGCTGTACACCATTCAGCCCAACTGGTCTATGCTGATGTTTACATGAGCCTCCTCATTTAAACATAACACATCCTACCACTTTCTCTCTCTCTCGTGCCTATCTAGCTGCCTCATATATGCATCCATACCACTTGCCTCATCTACTCCACATAGGAGCTCCACATACTTGTCATTCTCTGAGTAAAGGAGCTTTTCAGCAGTTTGATTTATTAATGACGATCATGGTTTTCTGGAAGCTGAGGTAGTGAATTCCAGTTTTGAAAGGAAATTGGACTGGCGCTTGAGCAAAATAAAGTTGCAGGGGATCGAGCAGGGGAGCAGGACTGACTGAAGTTTTAAAAATGTATCCTTTCATGGGATGTGGGTGTCACTGGCAAGGCCAACATTTGTTGCCCTTCCCTAATTACCCTTGAACTGAGCAGCTTGTCAGGTCATTTCAGAGGGCAGTTAAGAGTCAACCACATCGTTGTGGGCCTGGGAGTCACATGTAGGCCAGACCAGGTAAGGATGGCAGATTTCCCCCCCTAAAGGACATCAATGAATCAGATGGGTTTTTATGACAATCAATGATAGTTTCATGGTCACCATTACTGAGACTAGCTTCCAGATTATTAAGTGAATTTAAATTCCACCAGCAGCTGCCATGGTGGGATTTGAACCCATACTTGCCAGAAGATTAAACTGGGCCCCTGGATTACTAGTTCACAAATATTACCACTACACCACCATCTCCTTACTCTTTGAGAGAGCTGGTATGGAATTATTGGGCAAATTGGCCTCCTGTCTGTACTGTAATGACTATACGGGCGGAATTTAATGGTCACTCCGGGGTCCCTTTCACTGCAACCCCACCCCAGCCATTATTTTCAGCCACCCCACCCCAAACCGATTTAACACCAATCCTGATTGGTGGCGGGGTCCTCGGCACATTCAGGGGGAGTTTGCCAACCCTGGAGAGCTGCCGGCCAATCTGTTCTGTACACATCCTAGCAAACCCTTTCATAGTTCTAAAGCTCTATCAGGTCACCCCTCAGTCCTCCCTTCTCTAGAGAAAAGAGCCTCAGCTTGTTTAGTCTTTCTGGACTAAAAATTGACTCGCCATCTGTCACACAAAATCTGTAGAGACAGTGGGAGAAGTCAAATCCAGCATAACCTATGAAAAGGGAAGTGGATAAATAGTTGAGAAACCAAAAACAAACTTCAAATATAAGAGTGATTGGGCTAAAGCGGATCACTCTTTCCAAGGTGCAGCAACAACAACTTATATTTATATGGCACCTTTAGGATAATGAAACATCCTGATGTGCTTCACAGGAGTGTGACAAAAGGCATGGCCGTCAATGGTAATTACGAATGCACGAGAGGCCAAAATTAGTGGAGTGCAGACATCTTGGAGGGTTGAGGGCCTGGAAGAGTATACAGAGATATGGAGGGGTGAAGCCATGGAGGGATTTGTAAACAAAGGTGAGAATTTTAAAATCAAGGTGTTGCTTCACCGGGAGCTACTGTAGGTCAGAGAGTGCAGGGGTGATAGGGGAACGGAACTTGCTGCAAGATAAGACATGGGCAGATCAGGTGGAATGACCTGTGCTGTAAAATTCTATGGTTCAATCAGAAAGAAAATGGCTTTTCTGACTGGAGTACAGCGTCTTGCACTTGTCAGTGGGGTCACCTGCTTTACAGGCAATGTATCGGGAAGACTGTTTGACAGAATAAAATCACTGAGAGGTTACAACACAGAAGGAGGCCATTTGGCCCTTTGTATCTATGCCAGCTCTCCAAACGGGCAATTCACCTCATGCCATTCCTCCATCTTCTCCCCGTAGCTCTGCACATTCTTCCTTTACAGATAACAATCCAATTCTCTCTTGAATACCTCAACTGAAACTTCCTCCACCACACTCTTGGGCACTGCATTCCACACCCTAACCACTCACTGCGGGAAAAAAGTTTTTCCTTATGTCGCCATTGCTTCTTTTGTCAATTACCTTAGATCTGTGCCCTTTCATCCTTGATCCTTTCATGAGTGGGAACAGTTTCTCCCTATCTACTCTGTCCAGACCCATCATGATTGTGAACACCTCTATCAAATCTCCTCTCAACCCTCTCTTCTCCAAGAAAAACAGTCCCAGCTTCTCCAATCTATCTTCATAACTGTACTTGCACATCCCTGGAACCATTCTCGTGAATCTTTCCTGCACCCTCTCCAATGCCTTCACAGCCTTCCTAAAGTGTGGCTCCAGGAACTGGGCACAATATTCCAGCTGAGGCCAAACCAGTGTTTTATCAAGTTTATCATAACCTCCCTGCTCTTGTACTCTATGCCCCTAATAATAAAACCCATGATACTGCATGTTTTATTAACCACGCTCTCAACCTGTCTTGCCACATTAATGATTTATGCACATATACACCCAGGTCCCTCTGCTCCTGTGCCCCTTTTATTTTAGAAGTGCTTTTGGTCCTAATTTGACCCAGCACTCCAATTGCGGAATAGGCCAAAGGGTCATCGGGTATAGCCCCAATACCTGTCTCAGGAGGTAATGCAGGGATCTGAGCAACTGAGTCTCAGCAGGTAATCTGATCATATGGGAGGGGGAAGGAATCTGCTAGCAGTGGGAACCCTTTGATGCTCCTGAGATCCAACCCCCCACCCCCACCCCCACCCAACCTCCCTCAGTGGATCAGGCTCTTGGTTTCAGGCTTACTATGAAGGATCAATACAGGGTAAATGATCCAGAATGAGCCCTGTCAGCTGGTGGGAAAAACAGGGTCACAGTTTTTACCCACCCCACCCCCGCTGAAGTCCATTATCAAATAGGCAATGAGATTACGGCATATTTAACCAAGGGCTGCATTTTGGAAAATCCCAATTCCCTCCTCACCTGATCTCTGCACACATAACTTGAAGCAAGAGTCACTGGTCAGAGATCAGCAGCGAGACCCCTTGCTGTAATCTGCAGTCTGAATCAAGCAATGCATGCCGAGGTGACGAGTTTTATTAAAGTCCTAGATTTCAGCCAAGTCCAAAAAGGATGGAATGCTAACAGAGAAAACTAACACGACATAAAGAAGACCAGGCAAATTTATTGCCCATCCCTAATTGCCCTTGAGAAGGTGGTGGTGAGCCGCTTTCTTGAACCGCTGCAGTCCATGTGGTATAGGTAACTCTTTTAGAGTTAAAACAATTAAACTAAATTAACAAAATGAGGGATAAATGTGGTATAAGTAACTCTTTCGAGTACAAACCCGTTTCCATCTGTTTCAGATGAAGTTACATTGTTTCATAGTTTGCCATTTTGAGATTTGAACTCTTGATCTTGGGGTTACAAACCCAGTACCATAACCACTTGGCTATTTAGGCCAAGCTAAATTATACTTTGCAAATCAAATCCTGTCTCTCTTTATAACTCTTCTGAGTACAAACCCATTTCCATCTGTTTCAGATGAAGTTACATTGTTTCATAGTTTGCCATTGTGAGATTTGAACTCTTGATTATTTTTTTTTAGATGTAACTCTTTTGAGTACAAACCCGTTTCCATCTGTTTCAGATGAAGTTACATGGTTTCATAGTCTACCATTGTGAGATTTGAACTCTTGATCTTGGGGTTTCAAACCCAGTACCATAAATGTGGTATAAGTACACCCACGGTGCTGTTAGGGAGGGAAACCTGTGCTCAATCAGGTTGATAAATCAATTGGACATAAACCTGGAGGCTTCATCACATGACCTCAAATCTAGCCACCTTCCAACCAACCTGCTCCTACCATTGGTCAATTGACATGTTAATCTTCATGCTTCTCCTGTCTTCCTACACTGATTGGACAGTGGGCTAACTCTTCCTCACCTTATTGGATGAATCTGGATTACCAGTCAAATTGCTTTGCTCCTCTATCTCCAATATCTTTATACCTATTAAGCAAAGGTATTGAGGGTGTTTTTTTCTTTCTTGCAGCAGCGTTCTGGAGATTGTTCTTCAATTCCTGGAAGATCCAGGGCAATCATCAAAGGTTGCAACTCCAACAGCAACAACTTGTAACTCTTTCGAGTACAAACACGTTTCCATCTGTTCCTATTCTGATGAAGTTACATTGTTTCATAGTTTGCCATTGTGAGATTTGAACTCTTGATCTTGGGGTTACAAGCCCAGTACCATAACCACTTGGCTATTTAGGCCAAGCAGCAACAACTTGTTTTTATACAACACCTTTAAAGGAGTTAAATACCCCAAGGGGCTTCAAAGGAGCAATATCAAACCAAGTTTGACACTGAATCACACAAGGAAATATCAGGGCTGGTGACCAAAAGCTTGGTCAAAGAGGTCAGTTTTAAGGACTGTCTTTGAGACAGAAAGTGAGGTACAGAGGTGGAGAAGTTTAGGAAGGGAATTCCGGAGCTTGGGGGCCAGGCAGCTGAATGCTGGGCCACCAGTGGTGGAGCTAATAAAATCGAGGCTATGGAAGATGCTAGAATGAGAAGAGTGCAGATAGCTGGGAGGGTTGAGGGGCCGAAGGAGAGATTGGGAGGGGTGAGGCCATGGAGGGGTTTGAAAACAAGGGTGCGAATTGTAATTGCTTAACCAGGAGCCAATGTAGGTCAGTGAGTACAGGGCTGATGGGGAATGGGACTTGGTGTGAATTGGGTCACAGGTAGCAGGGGTTTGGATGAGCTCAAGTTTTATGGAGGATGTCAGATGGGAAGTCAGGTGGTGGTGAGGTAGACTTGGGTACTGTCAGCGTCCATGTGGAAACTGGTGCTGAATTTTCAGATGATGTCGCCGAGGGACAGCATGTAGATGAGAAATAAGAGGGGCCAAGGGTAGATCCTCAGAGGACACCAGCGGGAAAGGAGCACGAACAGGAAGAGAAGCCATTGAATGTGATTCTTTGACTACAATGAGATCGACAAGAATGGAACCAGGAGAGAGCAGTTCCACTGGACAAGAGTGGAGAGGTGCTGGAGGAGGATGGTGTGGTCAAAGGCTGCACACAGGACGAAAGAGAAAGTTTACCTTTGTCACAGTCACAGAGGATGTAGTTTGTGACTTTGAAAAGAGCTGTTCCAGACTGGGACAGGAGAGGAAAACTGAGTGGAGGGATTCAAACATGGTGTTCTGGGTAAAATGGGAATGGATTTGGGAGGCAACAACACATTCAAGGAGTTTGGAGAGGACAGGGAGGTTGTAGATGGGACAGTAGTTTTCAGGGATGGTGGGGTGTGGTCAAAGGTATTTTTCTGAAGATGCTTGATGATGGCAGATTCAAAGGGGAGAGGGATAGTACCTTAGGAGAGGGACCTTTTAACAGTATCACTGAACACTGGGGGCCAGGAGGAGAAGTTGGGTGATCAGCAGTTTGATGGGAACAGGATCGAGAGAACAGGAAGTGGATCTCATGGACAAGTTGAGTGATGAGGGAGATAGGAGACAAACTAGATATGAGTTCAGGGCTAGGGTGGGGGAAGAATTAAAGGAAGTTTGGCTAGGTGGACTAGGGGAAGGGAGAGAAGTGGAAGAGGCAACTAAAAAGATGGTCTCAATCTTAGTGACAAAGAAGACTATGAGCTTCTTGAGTTTGTAAGGAACGTGGCTGATTTATACTTGCTAGAAGCAACATATGTTCATACACTGGGGCTTGTTCTCTGCAAACGAAAGGAATACGTTTAAGCCTCGCTCCTTTTTTGAATTATCCAGGAGCTTGAGCATATAGCTCCCCTTTGCTTTCTCCATGGCATTGCCTCAGCCAATTAGAGTTGACTTGCCAACCAATCAGCACCCATTTCTCCTGCAGTGTAAATTGTTGTGATAGTTTAAAATTTGGAATTCTTGCATTTGTCCTGCTGAGTGCTGCGACAGCAAGCCTCTCATTGCAGCAATAATCATAAGGAAGCCTAGTGTTCAGTCATATTTGCAAACTCCTTTGGTTACTCCTATTCCTGTTCAGTAGCGGTTCCATATAAACCACACCTGCTCCTGTCTATTTTGCTCCTGATTTTCAGCTTGACAGGCAGACTGGTTTGATCTGGACATTTCTAGCCAAGGCTGAGTGCACTTGTAGTAAATCTAAAGCCCCCATCCATAAAGTGAATGGGCCACCAGATAATATCTTGGCCAGGATAAAGAAAGATTGCAGCTAGATTAGAAACAGAATGCTTGAAAGAGAGAAAAAAAAACAAAAGATAATAAATTGCCAAATCATTTACACATGTCTATATATAGACTCAGATCCTCAGGCACAATATTTGTCTGGTTGCTAAGGGAAGCCAGGCCAGCAACAACTGCCGGTAGCTGGAATGTTGGGCCCGTCGCCATAGCGATAATGCTTGTATTCTGGGGTAGTCGGAAATGCTTGGCCTGCCGATTTGAGAAGTCAAATCCCTGAGAGAGCTGCAGAAATTCTTCAGTACAAGAGAGAGAGAGAGAAAAAATGCTTTGCATTGATACTGGAATCACCCTTCTGTGGGCATTAACCCAGTAAGGACTGAAAGCATTTTTATAACATTTTTCATGATGCCCGCAGTTCGGGGCCTTTAGCTTTTAATGGGGTGATTATAGATTTCTGTTCGGGTGGCCATTACTTTCTTAAGGGGTGGTGTTATATTGTTTGTAAAGAGCTAGGAAATAATTGTCATGTGAATATATATCCTAGGGTGCCACATTCACAGTGCTGAGCATCAGTCTATCAATTCAGAAGCTACTTGGAGACCTGTAAAAGAATTACACTCGATGAAGCTCTAGCATTTTGAGCCAAAAGAGTAATTACGTCTAATTTATGGAAATCAGGAGACCTAACATGGTGGCAGCGGGGTGTCTGTGAGTGAAAACCCAAACATTTTAACTGAATTTAATGCTGAATTAGATGGTAATATCAAT
This sequence comes from Carcharodon carcharias, assembly GCF_017639515.1. NCBI lineage: Eukaryota > Metazoa > Chordata > Chondrichthyes > Lamniformes > Lamnidae > Carcharodon > Carcharodon carcharias. Next base: position 30,826,786 of record NC_054482.1, on the reverse strand, counting down.
TTAAAATTATTGCCAGTGGGGGAGAAAAACTGTGTCAATTATGTGGAAATGAAATGGTCACCCCAGCGATAAACACATACCTCTAGTCCATGGTGAATTGGGAGGCTGATGATGTTGTAAAGGCATTTGAGAAATTTAAACAAGAATGCATAGTGACATTCAGTAACTTTCTAAAAGGCTCTAATGAAGAGGAAAGGATCAGTTATATCATTTTGTGGGCAGGAGAGAACAGGTCAAATTTGTTTGATAGCTGGGAGATGAGTGAAGATGACAGCAGACACCAAGGCAAAACCTTTAAAAAGTTCAGCACACATCTCCAGACAAAGTTATATCATCGGATCTACCAGAAGGCAGGAATCAGGTGAGCCTGTTGACAATTTCATAACAAGATTGAAAAATACAGCCAGAAAATGAAAATTTAAGGACACAGATGAAAGGCTGCTAGATCAGCTCATCAGGGACTCTGCACACCCTTGAGTAAAAAAAGAGTTGATTGGAAAGGAGAAGCTCACAAGCTACAGGCAGACTGTAGGAACTGCTAGAGCACAGGAAGCCAGAGTAAACAGATGAAGATGCTGAATATCCAAAGAGTTAGCTTTCAGTTAAGTCAAGAGAACAACAGGAGGGTTGCTGCAGTAAAACAGCAACAGAAGAATGTACACCAGAGGGAAAGAAAGATGTGTAAGAGATGTGAAGGACCACATGCATTCACAGACAGAAGGGAATGTCCCGTATATGGGTAAAACTGCAGAGCTTGTGGTGTCAGGCTTAACATTCAGATGCTCCACCTCACACACCTACCACTAATTCCCCCTCACATCCAGCTGTCACTGCCTCTTTAAACCTCCAGCTATTCAGCTATGGCAGGCACTTCGCCCAAACACATTGCAACACACTCATTGACATTTTTCCTTCCTCTGGCAGGACGTAGTTGATAACCTCAGGGAGTAGAGCAGAACGGGAGGAGGATAGGCGTCACTTAAGCTCTCAGGAGGAGGTTGTGCTCAGCATTATAGGGCTGACTGTGACTGTGGTTTTGCATCTGATGCTCCTGAGGACATTCAGTGACTGCAGTTTTGTGAGGGAGGCTGAGAGCTGCCACAGATCCCTGAGGTAGATGCACCATCACCCACCGTCACACTTGCAGCCACCAGCTCAGATACTGGGACTGCATGTACCTGCACATGGTGAGTCAATGGGCTAGGAGAAATTGAGGGAGAATCATTGTGGGGGAGGTGGGGGGTAGGGGGTGGGATGATAGTGGTGGGAGGGGTGGGGGGGGTGGGGGGGAAGGGGGGGTGGGGGGGGTGTGGGAAGAGATGAGGGGAGGAGAAGAGGAGATCCCAGGTGGTTAGAGAGATCAGGGAGGAGGGGAGAAGATGATGGAAGGTGTTGTAGATTGAGGGAGGAGTGAAGGATTGTACAGAGAACCGGTGGAACTTGGTGAGCTGGGAGTGGGGGTGCAGGAGAAGATCCCAGGCCATGAAGGACATGAGGAGGTGGGGGTGGAGGTGGCAGGGGGCACCGAATTGCGGTGAGGACTAGGGAGCTGCCTGCTCACTGGGAAGGTAAACCCCGGTCTCCTGAGTTTTTGGATTGTTGAATTGCTCCTCAGCCCTGCTTCTGAGTTCACAAAGGGGCTTCCATCTCCATGGACCAATTTTGGGCCCCATATCTCAGGAAAGATGTTCTGGCCCTGAGAGGGTCCAGAGGAGGTTCACGAGAACAATCCCAGGAATGAACGGCTTAACATATGAGGAACGTTTGAGGACTCTGGGTCTATACTTGATGGAGTTTAGAAGGATGAGCGGGGATCTGATTGAAACTTACAGAATACTGAAAGGCCTGGGTAGAGTGGACGTGGGGAAGATGTTTCCAACTGTAGGAGAAACTAGGACCCGAAGGCACAGCCTCAGAGTAAAGGGAAGACCTTTTAGAACAGAGACAAGGAGAAACTTCTTTAGCCAGAGAGTGGTGAATCTATGGAATTCATTGCCACAGAAGGCTGTGGAGGCCAGGTCATTGAGTGTATTTAAGACCGAGATAGATAGGTTCTTGATTGGTAAGGGGATCAAAGGTTATGGGGAGAAGGCGAGAGAATGGATTGAGAAACTTATCAGCCATGATTGAATGGCGGAGCAGACTCGATGGGCTGAATGGTTATGGTCTTATGGACCATCTACTGCATTGCCCAGGTACATATGAAATTGATGCAGGAGTAGGCCACTTGGCTCCTCAAGCCTGATCTGCCTTTCAATAAGATCATGGCTGATCTGATTGTAACCTCAACCTCACATACCTGCCCACCCCCAATAACCTTTCATCCCCCGTGTTAATCAAGAATCTATCCATCTCTGCCTTAAAAATATTCAAAGAACCTGCTTCCACCAGCTTTTCAAGAAGAGAGTTCCAAAGACTCAAGATCCTCTGAGAGAAAAAATTCCTCATCATCTCTCTTAACTGAGTGACCCCCTATTTTTGAACCTTGACCCCTAATTCTAGATCCTCCCACAAGAGATAACATCTTCTCTACATCCACCCTGTCAAGACCCCTCAGGGTCTTAAAGATTTCAATCAACCCGCTGCTCACTCTTCTAAATTCCAGTGGAACAAGCCTAACCTGTCCAACCTTTCCTCATAAGACAACCCACGCATTCCTGGTATTAGCCCAGTAAACCTTCTCTGGACTGCTTCTAATGCATTTACATCTTTCTTTAAATAAGGAGACCGATACTGTACACAATAATGGAAATAGGTGGGAAAAGAAAAGTCTATATAAATTATTGGAAAAAAACAAAAGAAAGGGGGAAGAAACAGAAAGGGGGTGGGGATGGAGGGGGTGGGGATGGAGGAGGGAGTTCAAGATCTAAAGATTTCAAGATTTCGTTTTGGTTTTCCAGCATCCGCAGTTTTTTGTTTTTATCTTGAGGCATAACCTCCCTACTTTTGCAATCAATTCCCCTTACAATAAATTATAACATTCTATTAACTTTCCTAATTACCTGCTGTACCTGCATACTAATCTTTTATACACTAGGACACCAAATCCCTCAGAAGTCTACAATCTCTCACCATGTAGCTTTTTTTTTACTCTTCCTGCCAAAATGGACAATTTCACATTTGCCCACATTATGCTCCATTTTCCAGACCTTTTCCCACTCAATTAACCTATCTATGTCCCTTTGTAACCTCCTTATGTCCTCTTCACAATTTACTTTCCTAACTATCTTTGTGTCATCAGCAAACTTAGCCGCCATTCCTTCGGTCCCTTCATCCAAGTCATTTATATAAATTGTAAACGTTGAGGTCCCAGCACTGATCCCTGTGGCACACCATTCATCCCACGGACCAGAAAAAGACCCATTTATGGCACTTTTGGTTTTCTGTTAGCTAGCCAATCTTCTATCAATGCCAATATGTTACTCCCTATATCATGACCTTTTATTTTCTGCAAAAGCCTTTGATGTGGCACTTTATCAAATACCTTCTGGAAATCTAAGTACATCCACCAGTTCCCCTTTATCCACAGCACATGTGATTCCGTCAAAGAACTCCAATAAATTGGGTAAACATGATCTCCTTTTCACAAAACCACGTTGACTCTGCCTGATTGTCTTGAATTTATTGAAGTGCCCTGTTATAACATCTTTAATAATAGCTTTTAACGTTTTCCCTATGACAGATGTTATGCTAACTGCCCTGTACTTTCCTGCTTTCTGTCTCCCTTTTTGAATAAAGGATTTACAATTGTTATTTTCCAATCTAATGGAACTTTCCCCAAATCTAGGAAATTTTGGAAAATTAAACTCAATGCATCAGCTATCTCACTAGCCACTTCTTTCAAGGCCCTAGGATGAAGTCCATCTGGACTCAGGGATTTGTCAGCCCACAGTCCCAACAATTTACTCAATACCACTTCTCTGGTAATTGTAATTTTCCCGAGTTCCTCCCTCCCTTCCATTTCCTGATTTACAGCTATTTCCTGGATGCTACTTGTGTCTTCTACAGTGAAGACTGAAGCAAAATATCTGTTAAATTCATCTGCCATCTCCCTACTTTCCATTATCAATTCCCCAGACTCACTTTTTATAGGACCAACAATCACTCTGTTAACATAAAAGCAAAATATTGCAGATGCTAGAAATCTGAAACAAAAACAGTAAATGCTGGTAAAACTCAGCAGGTCTAGCAGCATCTGTGGAGAGAGAAACAGAGTTAACGTTTCAAGTTCGTATGATCCTTCTTCAGAAGAACGTAACAGTGTACGAATCCGTATGACCCTTCTTCAGAAGAACGTAATAGTGTACGAGTCCGAATGACCCTTCTTCTTCTGTACTGTACTTCTTCAGAAGAAGAGTCATATGGACTCAAAACATTAACTCTGTTTCTCCAGATGCTGCTAGACCTGCTGAGTTTTACCAGTATTTTTGTTTTTGTCTCACTTTGTTAACTCTTTTCTTATTTAAATATCCATAGAAACTCTTACTATCCATCATTATATTATTAGCTTTCTCTCGTACTCTAATTTTTCTCTCCTTATTAATCTTTTTGTCATTCTTTGTTGTTCTTTATATCTTTTCCAATCTTCTGACCTGCCACCCATCTTTACATAACTATATGCTTTTTCTTTAAGTCTGATACTGTCTTTAACTTTTAAAATTAACCACGGATGGTGGGCTGTCCCCTTGGAATTTTTCTTTCTCATTAGAATGTATCTATTCTGTGTATTCTGAAATATCCCTTTAAATGTCTGCCACTGAACCTCTATTGACCGATCCCTTAACCTAAATTGCCAGTTCACTTTTGCTAGCTCTGCTTTCATGCCCTCATAATTGTCCTTATTTAAGTTTAAAATATCAGTCTTGGACACACTCATTTCTCCCTCAAAATGAATGTAAAATTCAATCATGTTATGATCACTGTTACCTACGTGTGCCTTCACAATGAAGTTATCAATTAATCCTATCTTGTTGCTCCAACTCTAGCGTAGACTGCTGTCTGGTTGGCTCCAGAATGTACTGTTCTAAGAAACTGTCCCAAAAACATTCTATGAACTCCTCATCTAGGCTACCTTTGCCCACCTTATTTTTCCAGCCTATATGTAGACCAAAATCCCCCCTAATTATTGCTTTCTGACAAGCTCCCATTATCTCTTATTTAATACTCTGTCCTACCATGTAGTTATAATTAGGGGGCCTGTACACCACTGTCACAAGTGACTTCTTGCCTTTATCATTTCTCATCTCAACCCAAACTGCTTCTACATCCTGGTTTCCTGAACTTAGGTTATCCCTCTCTAATGTGCCAATACCATCATTAATTAACAGCGCCACCTCACCACCTTTCCCTAGCTTCCTGTCCTTCCTAATACCATGTACCCTTCAATATTCAGGTCCTAATCTATGTCATCCAATAGCCATGTCTCTTTAATGGCTATCAGATCGTACTTATTTATATCTATTTGCGCTATCAGTTCATCTGTTTTGTTGCGAATGCTATGTGTGTTTAGATACAGAGCCTTTAGTTTTGACCTTTTATTATTTTTGTAGCGTCTAGCCTTATCTGCTGATTTACTCTTAGATTTGTACTCTCTGTCCCTTCCTGTCATGTCTGTTCATCATTTCCCATATTAATACCTTTCTGTCTTTCCTTTTCTCTACTCTTTAGTTTACCACATCTTCCCAAATTTGATCCCTTGCCCCCACTATTCAGCTTAAAACGATCTCTACTTCCCTAGCCCCAGCTTAGCTCAGGTGTAGTTGGTCCCAATGGTACAGATCCCACTTTCCCCAATACTGGTGCCAGTGCCCCATGAACTGGAACCCACTTCTCCCCGACCAGTCTTTGAGCCAGGCATTCATCTCTCTAATCTTCTTTGCCCTATGCCAATTTGCACTTGCCTCAGGTAATAATCCAGAAATTATTACCTAACATTCCCTATTAACATTATCTATTTTAACATTGCCTACCAACTACTTGTCATTGAATAGGTAACTATTCTTCACGCAGTAACCTAGACTACCACACAATGTTCTGATGGACATTGGGTCTCCCATTTTGTGCCTGGTTGGTCAAATCGAGGTCGTGACTTCACATAAATGTCAAGTAAACCTGCTTTTGTGCAAAATGTTGTAAGTTATCTAATGCTCCTCGCCAGCACTAATAGTGTCGTTATTGGTTTTCCCGATAATGGAATCCGCCATTTTGTGGTGGTTCAAGGAACACAAGGAGCAATGAAAGGATGTCAGCCTGGCCTGCCCACCTGGACCCACACACCAACCTCTGCAGGCAGAGGTGCACGCACCTCGTTTGAGGCCTGAGCCGAAATGGCATTGGACTCGATCCATAGAACCAAAACAAAGTTACAGCGCAGAAATGGGCCATTCAGCCCATCGTGTCAGTGCTGGCCAAAGAAGAAAAAAAACTAGCCTCCCATTCTAATTCCATCTTCCTACACCTGGTCCATAGCCTTGCAGATTAATGCACTTCAGGTGCAGATCCAGGTGTCTTTTAAATGAGTTGAGGGTTTCAGCCTCAACCACCAAACCAGGGAGCAAATTCCAGACACCTACCACCCCCAGGGTGAAAACGTTTTTCCTCATGTCCCCTCTAATCCTTCTTTCAATCACTTAAATATGTGCCCCCTGGTAACTGACAGCTCCTCTAGGGAAACAAGTCTTTCCTGTCTGCCATATCCAGGTCCCCCATAATTTTGTACACCTCAATCAGGTCACCCCTCAGCCTCCTCTGTTCCAAGGAAAACAACCCCAATCTTTCCTCATAGCTGCAATTTTCTAGCCCTGGCAACATTCTTGTAAATCTCCTCTTTACTCTCTCCAGTGCAATTATGTCCTTCCTGTAATGTGGTGACCAGAACTGTACACAAAATTCCAGCTGTCGCCTAATCTGTGTTTTATACAGTTCCAGCATTACATCTCTGCTTTTGTGTTCAATACCTGGTCCAATAAAGGAAAACATTGCATACACTTTCTTTACCACCTTAACCACCTGTCCTGCCACCTTCAGGGACCTGTGGACATGCACTCCAAGGTCTCTCACTTCCTCAGCTCCTCTTAATATCCTCCCATTTATTGAGTATTCCCTTGCTTTTTTTGCCCTCCCCAAGTGCATTACCTCGCACTTTTCTGGATTGAATTCCATTTGCCACTTTTCTGCCCACTCATCCGAACCATTGATATCATTCTGGAATCAACAGCTTTACATACATTTGAACATACAGATGTATGAACTAGGAGCAGGGATAGGCCAATCAGCCCTTCAAGCCTGCTCCGCCAGTCAATAAGATCATGGCTGATTTGATTCTAACTTCTCACCTACCCTTGATAGCCTTTCACCCCTTGTTAATCAAGAATCTATCTAGCCCTGCCTTAAAAATATTCAAAGACCCTGCCTCCATTGCTTTTTGAGGAAGAGAGTTCCAAAGACACTCAACCCTCTGAGAGAAAAATTTCCTCCTCATCTCTGTCCTAAATGAGCGATCCCTTATTTTTAAACTGTGACCCCCTAGTTCCCACATGAGGAAACATCCTCTCCACATCCACTCTGTCCAGCCATCGCCCCTTGATGTTCAATGGCATTACCATCACTGAATCCGCCACAGTCAACATCCTGGGGGTTACCAGTGACCAGAAACTGAATTGGACCAGCCATATAAATAATGTGGCTACAAGAGCAGGTCAGAGGCTAGAAATCATGCGACAAGTAACTCAGCTCCTGACTCCCCAAAGTCTATCCACTATCCACAAGGCACAAGTCAGGAGTGTGATCGAATACTCTTCTCTTGCCTGGATGAGTTCAGCTCCCACAACACCAAAGAAGCTTGACACCTTCCAGGACAAAGCAGCCCGCTTAATTGGCACCACATCCACAAACATTCACCCCCTCCCCCACCGACGCACAGTGGCAGCAGTGTGTACCATCTACAAGATGCACTGCAGGAATTCACCAAGGCTCCTTCAACAGCACCTTCCAAACCCACGAACACTACCATCCAGAAGGACAAAGGCAGTGAAAGATGGGAACACCACCACTTGGAAGCTCCCCTCCAGGTCACTCACCATCCTGACTTGGAAATATATTGCCTTTCCTTCACTGTCGCTGGGTCAAAATCCTGGAACTCCCTCCCTAACAGCAATGTGTATGCACTTACACCAGCTGGACTGCAGTGGTTCAAGAAGGCAGCTCATCACCACTTTCTCAAGGGCAACTAGAGTTGGGCAATAAATGCTGGCCCAGCCAGTGAAGCCCACATCCCGTGAATGAATAAACAAAACAGACCCCTTAGGATCTTAAAGGCTTTGATCAGGTCACCTCTTACTCTTCTAAACTCCAATGGATACAAGCCTCACCTGTCCAACCTTTCCTCCTAAGACAACTCACCCATTACCAGTATTAATCTAGTAAACCTTCTCTGAACTGCTTCCAACACATTTACATCTTTCTTTTAATAAGAAGACCAATAGTGTACACAGTATGTGGTCTCACCAATGGCCTGAAGGACAAACTCACTACTTTTGTAATCAATTCCCCTCACAATAAGTGATAACATTCTATTAGCTTTGCTAATTACCTGCTGTACCCGCATACTAGCCTTTTGTGATTCATGCACTCGGACACCCAGATCCCTCTGAATCTCAGAGCTCTGCAATCTCTCACCATTTAGATAATAAGCTCCTTTTTTATTCTTCCTGCCAAAATTGGCAATGTCACATTTGCCCACATTATACTTCATTTGCCAGATCTTTGCCCACTCACTTAACCTATCTGTGTCACTCTATAGCCTCCTTATGTCCTCTTGACAACTTACTTTCCTTCCCAGCTTTGTATCATTAGCAAATTTAGCAACCATACCACCTGACCCTTTACCCAAATTATTTATATAAATTGTAAGAAATTGAGGCCTCAGCACTGATCCCTGTGGCACACCATTCATCACATCTTGCCAACCAGAAAAAGACCCATTTATAGCTATCCTGTTTCCTGTTAGCCAGCCAATCTTCTATCCATGTCAATATGTTACCCCCCTACACCATGAGCTTTTATTTCCTGCAATAACCTTTGATGTATCAAATGCCTTCTGGAAATTGAAGTATAGTTCCCCTTCATCCACAGCCCATGATACTTCCTCAAAGAACTCCAATAAGCTGGTCAAACAGGATTTCCCTTTCACAAAACCACGTTGACTCTGCCTGATTGCCTTAAACTTTTCTAAGTGCCCTGCTATAACATATTTAATAATAGCTTCTGACATTTTTCCTACCACAAATGTTAAGCTAACTGACCTGTGCTTTCCCCCCACCTTTTTAAATAAAGGAGTAACATTTGCTATTTTCCAATCTAATGGAAGCTTCCCCAAATCTAGAGAATTTTGGAAAATTAAAATCAATGCATCAACTATTTCACTCGCCACTTCTTTCAAGACCTTAGGATGAAGTCGATCCAGACCTGGGAATTTGTCAGCCCGCAGCCCCAACAATTTGCTCAATACCATCCCTGGTAATCGTAATTTTCCTGAGTTCCTCCCTCCCTTCCATTTCCTGATTTACAGCTATTTCTAGGGTTTCTGGGATGTTACTCATATCTTTTAGGGTGAAGACAGATGCAAAATACCTGTTAATTCATCTGCCACCTCCTTACTTTCCATTATTAATTCCTCAGACTCACTTTCTAAAGCACCTGTGCTCACTTTGTTAAATCATCTTTTTAAAATACCTATAGAAACTCTTACTACCCATCTTCATATTTCCAGCTAGCTTTCTCTCGTACTATAATTTTTTCCTCCTTATTAATCGTTTTGTCATTCTTTGCTGTTCTTTATATTCTGTCCAATCTTCTGATCTGCCACCCATCTTTGCCCAATTATATGCTTTTTTATAAGCTTGATACTGTCTTTAACTTTTTAAATTAACTCCGAATGGTGGGTCCTCCCCTTGGATTTTTTCTTTTTCATTGGAATGTATCTATTCTGCGTATTCTGAAATATCCCTCTTAAAATCTGCCACTGTACCTCTATCGGCCTATGTCTTAACCTCATTTGCCAATTCACTCTAGCTTACTCTGCTTTCATGCCCTCATAATTGCCCTTATTTAAGTTTAAAATACTAGTCTTGGACCCATTCTTCTCTCCTCAAACTGAATGTAAAATTCAAGCTTATTATGATCGCTGCTACACAGGGGTGCCTTCACTATGAGGTTATCAGTTAATCCCATCTCATTGCACAATACCAGGCTTAGTATAGCCTGCTGCCTCCAGAATGTGCTGGTCCAAGAAACTATCCTGAAAACATTCTACAAATTCCTCATCGAGGCTACATTTGCTTGTCTGTTTTTTCAGGTCTATCTGTAGATTATCACTGTACCTTTCTGACAAGCTTCCAATATCTCTTCCTTTACACTCTGTCCTACTGTGTAGTTACAATTAGGGTGCCTGTACGCCACTCCCACAAGTGACCTTTTTTATCTTTATCATCCTCTTCATAATCGACTACACTGCCAATTTTTGTGTCATCTGCAAATTTCCCAATTTAAATTGACATTTAAGTCCAGTGATAATATATGTCACAAGCAGCAAGTGCCCCAACACGAAGCCCCGTGGAATGCCCCTGAAAAGCGCTTTCCATTCACAAGAAACATCCATCGACCATTACCCTTTGTTTCTTAATGCTGAGCCAATTTTGGATCCACCTTGCCACATCCTCCTGTATCCCATGGGATCTCACTTTTCTGAGCAGTCTGCCACGTGGGATCTTGTCAAATGTCTTACTGAAATCCATATAGCCAACATCCCCTGCACTACCCTCATCAATCTTCCTTGTTACTTCCTCAAAAAACTCGATTAAGTTAGTGAGACTTGACCTTCCCCTAACAAAATCATGCTGACTATCCCTGATCAATCTTTCTAAGTGACAGTTTATTCTGTCTCTCAGAATTGATTCGAACTGATGCCTTCTGCAACTTGGTGAGTAATTTAACTGAGTGAGCAGAATTGGCTAGAGTATTGGTTGTACAAGCTAACAACAATGTGCATTTATGCAATGCCTTTTATGTCATTAAATGACCGAAGGCACTTCACAGGGGGAATAATGAGTTAAAAGGTTGATATCAATAGGGATAAAGACAGTTGGGGTGTAATACAAACCTTACACCCAATGCTTGATCAGTTTCCTGACAGGCAGGTTAGTTTAAAATTGTCCCCTGGCCCCGTTTTACATCTGAAAGCTCACCAGCACTGAGAACACTGTTCATGGGTGTGGTTAAGGGTGGGCTGGTAAAAGGGAATGTGGGAAACCTCAAATACAATTTAAAATACTTCTGCAGGATGTTATTTAACAGAAGCAAAGCCTGCTGTCCCATGCCTTGTGTTAGAGGTCAGTGGAGCATGTATTACAAGCAGAGCAACTTGTCCACGGAGTACTTGAGGGAGCACGACAACACCCTCAAAGAAACGAGAGAGGAAATAGGTGGGCTCCGGGTAATATTTTTAGCAGCTTTATAAAGGCCGGAGCAACGGCTGTCCTCGCATTCAGGGAAGGCACATGAGTCAAAACTAAAAGTGTTAGAGCAGTTAGCCTGAGGTCTGTGGTAAGGAACTACTCAACATGGGTTCAGAGCAGAAACAGTCTGGGACAGCTGAGGAAAGAGGGAGAGCTTGGAAGGAGTGGGAGACAGTGCAAGAGGGAGGGAGGGGTGAGAGGAGGGAGAGAGGGCACAGCAAGAAGGAAAGATAGGCAGAGAATGGGGAAAGCAGAGAAAGGAAAGGAGAGGGGGACAGCGAGAGAAAGAAAGAGCAAAGTGTGGAAGGGGTGAAGGAGCGCGATGGAGGAATGGAACAGAACAAGGGTCAGTAAAAGAGAGGGAGAGAGACAGACAAACAAAGCGAGGCAGAAAGAATAAAAGGGATGGAAGTTACAGGGAGTGAGATTGAGAGAAACAGTGAAGGACTATCAGAGACAAGAGTGAAAGAGAGCCAATGAGAAATGAAGAGAAAGAAACAAGAGAAAGAGAGAATGAATGCAGGAGAGATTCACAGGAGGTGGGATACAGAGTGTGTTTGAGAGGGTGGGGTGTTGGATGGGGTACAGTGTGTGTGTGTGAGGGTGGGTAGTTGGATGGGGTACAGTGTGTGTGTGTGTGAGGGTGGGGAGTTGGATGGGGTACAGTGTGTGTGAGGGTGGGGAGTTGGATGGGATATAGTGTGTGTGATAGCATGGGGAGTTGGATGGGATATAGTGTGTGTGATAGGGTGGGGAGTTGGATTGGGTACAGTGTGTGTGTGTGTGAGGGTGGGGAGTTGGATGGGATATAGTGTGTGTTGAGGTACTTGATGGGCTATTTGGTTTGGTGTAAATCCAAATGTCAGTTAATTTTTTTGTTTTTCTTTGTCGTTAACATGTCATTAGAATTATAAGTGATCATTCTGCAGAGCAAATCATTCGTGCAGATTGAACAATTGTGTTTTCTGACGCGTATAGAAATCTGCCACCAATTTGCTTCTTTCAGCCTCCTCTTGGCCCATGTGAATTATTCCAATGCATGTTCGATTGTAATGAGTTCGATGTTGCTGATTTAACAGTTTCAGCAGTGCCCTGCTCCCTTGCCTCCAACTACCAGCTTCTCAGAGAGGATCAAAACCCAGAAAATGCATGCCTCCCGAGACTTGGAGGAGGTAATAAAGTGGTTTTATAATTACAATGTCTTGTACTAAGGGGGATTTTGTCGCAGATATTTTGTCCTCAGCACTGAGATACCGAGTTGGTCCTCAGGGAGTACAATCGCATGTATCTACAGCATCAGCCTACATTTTTATAGCACTGTCACGGCCGTAAAACAGCCCAGGTTGCTTCACAGGAGCAAAATTGGACATATCTGTCACCAAGCAATGCGGCTGACTCTTAACTCTGAAATGGTGTAGCAAACCACTCTGTTCAAGGGCAACTAGGGATGGGCAACAAACGCTGGCCTTGCCAACGATGCCCACATCCCATGAAAGAATTTTAAAAAAGCCAAGCCGCTAATGAGGGACGTGGGGCCATTGTCCACAGCCTTTGTTCAAGGGGATAGATTTTAAGGAGCGTCTTAAAGTCAGTGAAAGGGAATTTCGGAGGTTAGGGTGGGAATTTCAGCATTTAGGAGCCAGGCAGCTGAAGGCAAGGCTGCCAGTGGCAGACTGATTAAAATGGGCAGTGCGCAAGAGGCCAGAGTTAGAGAAGAGCAGATATCTCAGAGGGAAATAAAGTTTTGACGCAAAAAGACCCACTGTTCCATTGACCTTGCCATCCCCACCCCCCACCCCCGCTCCCAGAGCAGTGTTTCCTGAACTAACATTATTCACAACTCCTATTCATCCAGTCACCAACCAGCAGCCATGTAATCCCCTGAGAAGGCCACCTTTAAAACCGTTTGCTCAACTTCCTTCCCCTCCACTTAAAGGGAAGAGAAGGCGGTCAGGTTTACATCATGAGCAGGATATCCTCCCTGTCCTGATCTTCACCTTGCTGTGCTCCGCCCAGACCTTGTTTAACCGCATCCCCCCACCCCGTCCTTCCACCCCTCATTCACACAGGACTTGCAGGATGTAACAACACTGTAAGCGAGAGCGAGCACTTCCTCAATGGCCCAGTTTCCTCAGGCACTGGCAGCTCTCTGGCACACAGCCCCTAGCAGATTTCATTACACATCATTCAGAGCTGAGGGAGTATCATAGTGCTGCAGGCGGATAGACACCGTCAACCCCTAGGATTAACCCCCACCTCCCACCACCTCCCCATCTCCCCACCGCAGCATTGACCTGGAGTCTTAAAAGTCTTACTCCTGGCACTGCTACCAACAAAAATCACAAAGGCAGTTATTGGAAGAGAAGGGCTGTTTGACAGTCAAGAGTCATCCAATGGAGCAATTCAGAGTCTATTCATTATCCAATTAGCCGGATATCATAATGTTGCGTGACTGGGGCAGAGCAGCTGAAGACAAGGGGTCATGTGATGGCAAACCAGGACCATGTCCAAGTAGAGTTGGCAACCCAACCCGCCAGCCCGGACTTGGCGATAGGGCTAAAACTGAGGCCTGTGTAGGAGGGTCCATGCTGCCCATAATGGTGTGGGGGAAGGGATAAGACGTGTTAAGGCGCTTTCCCCAGGTCTTCTCCTACTTCTTCCTCCCCTCACCACCCTGCCACCCCTCCCCCCACCATCCCCATGCTCCCTCTAACACCCCATCCTTGTGGGGCCTTGCTTTCCTGAGCCAGCTGGAACACATCAATTGGGTGACTCTAGACTGTTGTCCAGCCTTTTTGTTCACAACGCAATGCCTATATTTTTTATAATTGATGAACAAAAGTGCTCAAAAAAGTTTTTAAAAACCCATTTTTTTCCTCCCTTTTTTGGAAGCAGTAAGTGTCCTGGGGATTAGCCTTCAATTCCCAGGTATTCTAGAAAAATCTGGGAAGTTTGAAAAGCCCTAAGACCTCAGTGGAGAGCAATTCAGAGGCTGCATGTTAAATTAAGCAATACCACTCACAGGGACTTCAGGGAGCCTGTGGGGAATGTGATCAGGGCAAATGTAAAGCTCTACTTGAGCACAGTTTGAAATCTGGTACTTCATCCCTTGCTCTCTCTGCCTATGGTCAGGCCTCCTCCGACTTTCACCCTCCTTGGATTCTCCCCTCCCCCTCCCCCTCTCAGCTTGTCTGCGATGAGAAAGCAGACAAAGACTGTGAAGTCTCATCAATCTCATAGCAGGCAGCTATGTGTTCACTCAGTGTCAGGAATAGGCCAGGCGAGGTCCAGAAACAGGATGGATTGAGCCTGAGGGGGAAGGCTCTTTTCCTAATCTGTGGAACAGCCCAGTTTCCTGCTGATGCTCATCTTATTTTGTATATGTGCCACCTGAGGACATGATCACTGCAAGGTTTTTCTACTGAGAACAGCTGAGCAGTTTGTGTTTACACCCGCCAAATCCTCAAAACCATTAGGGACACAGGACAGCCTGGTATAAACAGGAGCTCACTGAGAAAGCACATGATTCTCTCTCTGCCACTGGCTGGTGTGCCCTGTCCTCTCTCTCTCTCTCTCTCTCCCTGTGCCACTAGCTGGTGTGCCCTATCCTCTCTCTGTGCCACTAGCTGGTGTGCCCTATCCTCTCTCTGTGTCACTGGCTGGTGTGCCCTACCCTCTCTCTGTGTCACTGGCTGGTGTGCACTGCCCTCTCTCTCTGTCACTGGCTGGTGTGCCTGCTCTCTCTTTGTCACTGGCTGTTCGGTTTGCCCTGCTCTCTCTCTTTGTCATAGGCTGGTATGCCCTGTTCTCTCTCTGTGTCATTGGCTGGTGTGCCCTACTCTCTCTCTCTCTATCACTGGCTACTGTGCCCTCCTCTTTCTCTCTCTGTCCCTCTATGGCCGGATTTTCCAGCCACTCCATGGCAGGACTCACCACGGGAGATTTGGCAGCCCAGCCAAAAGTCCATTAACTTTTAGAGACCGGACGTTGCCAGTGGTGGGCAGGGCCAGAGAACCCCACTCTATGTCACTGCCTGCTGTGCCCTGCTTTCTTTCCTCCCCCCCACACTCTCTCCCTGTCCCTGGTTACAAGTGCAGCACCGAGAGAGTGCTGCACTGCCAGAGGTGTCGTTTCTCAAATGAAATGTTAACCTGAGGCTTTGTCTACTCCCTATAGTAGACGTAAAAAGAAAAATCCCACAGCACTAACAGAAGAAGAGCAGGTGAGATTTCCCGCACCCCCCTCACACCTGGTCAATATATATCCTTCTACAAACATCACTGAAACAGATTGATATGTATATTATCTCATTGCTGTTTGTGGGATCTTGCTGTGTGCAAACTGGCTGCCTGGGTCAAAACTAATGTTACTTCATCAGCAACACAGACCCATTTGATACACAAACAAGTGTTTGTCAACAGTTTGAGAGAGACGTGAATACACAGCATTAATTCATTGAAATACTTGCTACATTACAACAGTGACTACACTTAAAAAAAGCTTCATGACTGTAAAGCGCTTTGGAATGTCCAATAGTCATGAAGGGTGCTATACAAATGCAAGTCTTTCCTTTCTTTTTCCAGTATCACAGTGACTGATGTTCTCCTTGAGTATGTAATAGACGTCTTTAAAATGATGAAAAGGTTTTGATAGAGTCGATATGGAGAGAACGTTCCCTCTTGTGGGGAAGGGCATAACTTGAGACCATCAATGTAATATAGTCACCAAGAGATCCAGTAGGGAGTTCAGAAGAAATTTCTTCACCCAAAGAGTGGGGAGAATGAGGAACTCACTACCACAGTGAGTGGTTGAAGTAAATAGTATAAACTCATTTAAGGGGAAGCTGAAATAGTAAATGAGGGAGAAGGGAATGTTATAAATGATAAATTAAGATGAGGAAAGATGGGAGGAGACTTGAATAGAGCATAAACACTGACACAGATTGATTATGCCATATAATCTATTTAATGCTAAAGTTCAAATCGTAGATCAAACCAGAGATAAGGAGGGTAGGGGAAGAGGGGGTTGGGAGTGATTCAGAAGATAAAGAGGCAGCTCTAACTATGTTGCTGTTGAGAATGCTGCTAAAGAGCTCCCCCTGATGACTAAAGTAGCACTGATGAGAAGGCTCAGGGTGGGTGGGCAGTGTTTGTGCAGTGCAATCAGCCTCACTAACCCAGCAAACTGTGCCACCAGCAGGTGGGAGATTGGTCACATAGGGTCAGCCGGGCTGTGACATCCTTCTTGGTCAAATAGCTGACTAAAACGCCAATGGCTTTATAGCCACAGAGGAAGCAGCCCTCTCAACAGTAACATGCTCGGAGCAAATTTCTTGTCTTCACTGTCACCCATTCCACCACCCACATCCTCTGGTCATCCCAGGCCCCCCTTTTCTCTGATCCGATCAAACAATCAGGCTTTGATTTGATTCCTTGATCAGGATGATTTGAAACCTGGTGATGCTGGGTTAGAATTCCACTGCCTGGGCTCCTACACAAAGGAATGGCCACTTCCAGGGAACTAATGGAGTTAGTGCCAAGGCTTTGAGGCTTTGGAGACAGAAGAAGAAGCAGTGCAGCTGCCAGAACCCCAGGATAGCCCTGGAAGTCTCCAGGAATGAAAGATTAAGCTCTAGACCACCCTGGGGGAAGATCAAAATGAAGATCAATTAAAAATAGTGCTTTTCACACATTTTCTTTGAACCGTTTTGTTCACTGGTTCTAACACATTCAGACTTTGGAGTAAATAGTTGACAGTCCAATTAAGCAACAAGTATTAAGTTCTGGAGAAGAGTGGTATTGGACCTGAAACGTTATTTCTGTTTCTTTCTCCACAGATGCTGTCAAACTGGCTGAGATTTTCCAGCACCCTCTGTTTTTACTTCAGATCTCCACATCTGCAGTATTTTGCTTTTATTTTCGTGTTTAATTCACTGTCACTTCTCTTCAAGGGATGCCTACCTTGAAGAAGCTCTACTCTTTTCTTGGACTGGATTTTGTTTGCCACTTTAATAACATCATCACCACTCCTTTTGTCTTGTGTTCCATGACATCTTTGTAACTTAATCTCCCCCCACCCTCTAATTTATCCGTGGCCTTCTCTTTAGCTCCACCTGACCCACCCCACCCCCACTACCTTTTCAACAGCATAAAACCTGTCACATTTCTGCCTCTCTTCAGTTCAAAGAAGAGTCACATTGGAGTCGAAACGTTAACTCTGTTTCCCTCTCCATAGACAATGCTCAGTTTTTCTCTGACCCTTTTCGTTTTTATTACAGATAATGAGTATATTCACTTTCCAATTGGCCATGGGAAGTTAGGGCACCATGAGGGTGGGTTGAAGGTCATGTGATGACACCTCCAGGAATATGCCTATCCATAGGTGGCAACCCAAGGAGGCCAGATTGTCACTCCTCCTGCTATCTTCTGTGCCTGCTTGTTTAACCACCAAGTGTTGGTTGGACTATTAATACCGCTAATAAATTGAGCAAGTCTATTGTGCAGAGTGAGGCTATGAAGACGGATAGCAGGAATCCAACCCAACTCTCCACTTCCTGTTGCTGGGGAGCTGCTTCCTGTTTCCTGAAAGCTGCTGCTTGGCTGGTTTCGTACAGTTTTGAGTGTACCAATAAAATAAACAGATGAACCAATAATCAAATTAACTAATTAACGCCTCCTTAAAGGATCACTGTAGCAAAACAAAACAAAACTTCAAAGGAAATTTAAAATAAAATTAATGTTCCCGGGGCTGATAGTGCACTCCAGCTCCTGGGGTGCTGACTGATTGTGGAAAGCCTTAAGCAGGCCTGGGACCGCCCCCCCCACCCCCCCACACCCCCCAGGCACAAAAGTAGCTGCGGAAGAGGGACGGACAGTCAAACCAAATGACCCCCCCTTGCCTGCTGCCTGAACCTGTTAATAGCCACTTTGGCCTGGGCCAGGCTGGTTTCATTGGCTCAGTGTCAGTGAGTGTGGGAACGTTGTGACATTGACACCTAATCGAAAGCTCTGATGTGGCATGATTCAGGCTGTGGGAACCCAGCAAAGCATCAGGAAATGGGATCCAGCTCAACTGCAGCCCTGAGGCCAGCTGGGACATGTAAGAGGTCGCAGGGTGGGGAAACACTGCTGTTGGCCTCACAAGATAGGAAGGAGGACAGTCAGTCCCGGTTACTGCTTCTGATTGCTATACAATCACGCTGGTTAGACAGTGTGAATATAAGGGGGGATTCGAACTTTGCAGTGATGCCTACCAGAGTCAAATAGACAGCCACTGTTCATAGAATTACATCATTCTTACAGCACAGGAATAGGCCATTCAACCCTACTGGTCCATGTCAGTGTTTATGTTTTATATAAGCCTGCTCCTATGTTACTTCACCTCACCCCATCAACGTACCCTGCATTTGTGCTATTTGCCTCACCTTCTCCATGTGAGAGGGAGTTTCATCTTCTAATCATTCTTTTAAAAAAAGTATAGGAGAGATGGTGGTATAGTAGTAATGTCACTGGACTAGTAATACAGAAGTCCAGACGAACACTCTGGGGACTTGGGTTCAAATCCCATCTATGGTAGCTGATGGAATTTAAATTTAATTAATTAATAAATCTAGAATTGAAAGTCAGCCTCAGTAATGATAACTATGAAGCTATCATTGATTTTCATAAAAACCCATCTGGTGCATCAACCTTCCTTTAGGGAAGGAAATTGGTTGTATTTTCCCAGTTTGGCCTACATCCTACTCCAGGTCCACAGCAATGTGGTTGACTCTGTCCTCTGAAATGGCCTAGCAAGCCACTCAGTTGTACCAAATTGTTACAAAAAGGAATAACAATGGATGTACAGGACCGTGAGTGTACCTGCACAATATGGACAGCGGCAGTTCAAGAATTGGGGATGGACAACAATGCTGGCCTTGCCAGTGATCCCCACACGTCATGTATAAGAATAAAAAAACATTCTCCTGAATTCCTTATTGGACTGATTAATGACTACCTTATCTTTATGACCCCTGGTTTTATATTCCCCACACGCCCTTCAGAATTTACAGGAACTCTGTCGGGTCATTCCTCAATCTTCTCTTCTCTTCACAGTCATTTGGGAAGAAAACCCAATATTGAATAAAAGTTTTCAAATGTTAGTTTTGAGAGAGTGAATAGTCAATGATTTATTATTTTCTCTTGATGGGAAAACAGTGACAAAGAATCATCAAGTTAAATTTATCACTGAGAGTGAGGAGGAGAGGTTAGCAGAGATGCAGAGGTTTGTCGAAGTGTGGAATAGTTTGCCAGAGAGACTGGTTGAGGCAGTGCTTTTTAAGTAAAATTGGCAACAGAGGAAGGAAAGAGCACAGTAGTCAGATGGGTTTTACAAACTGCTGGGACAGACACAATGGGCCAAATGGCTCCTTCTATACTGAACATTTTCTGTTTAACATTAGCCAGTAAAGGGGAAGTTACTAGCTAAAGAAACATTAAAATTCCACTTCTGCTCTCACTTCTGCTTACTTGGTATGGCCTAGTGATATTTCCACTCCAGACTGCTATAAAAGCTGCACTGCACGGACTCTGTGACAGTCACACCCAGGGGAGCAGCAAATGAGTCATTCCAGGAAGTCCAGAGGGAAAAAAATCTAACTGGTGCACAAAATAGCTAGGGATTTTTTTTTAACTCAGTCAGTGCTCTGATTTCCTCTTTAATTTCTGATTATACAAGATCTGTTTTAACACACAAAATGTGACACAAAGAAACCCTAATGCCGTATGGGCTCCTCTGAACCCCACAAATTCTCCTGACTTTAACCTCCTGCCCCTCACCTCAGAGTCCCAACCTACTGCTCTGTAATGAATTCTTGGCTTTGGATCCAAACTAACCAATTGGTTGGCAAGTCAACATGATTGGCCAGGCATTATCATAGAGAAAGCAACAGGGAACTATAGGCTCACCAATCTCCCAGGTAATTTAAAGAAGGCGAAAGGCTTGAACTATCTGTTTTGTTTGAAGAGAATGGGTCCCTGTGTATGAATGTATGTCACTTCTAGCAAGAATAACTGAGCCACATTATGAGCTTGACTGATTATTTTAAATAGGTTGTTAGTGTAACAATTAGCATGCTCAAGATTGTTCAACAAGTGCTGCCCAAATGTGGGATCACATTTAACAGTAGGTGTTTTGGTTTGGGTTTTGTAAGCCTAGGCTGGTTGAGTATGATCTGTACTCTGCCTATTACGAATGACCAAAGTAACATGCTGTTTGATTGGATCAGCCAATCACTGGCACGTACACTGACAACCATTTTAAAATAATCAGTCAAGCTCATAAAGTGGCTCATTTACACGTGCTAGAAGCGACATACATTCATAAGCGGGCACCGTTCTCTGCAAACAAAAGGAATATATTCAAGCCTCGCACCTTTTTTGAATTAGCCGTTTCCTGATGCTTTCTCCATGGCAATGCCTCCACCAATCAGAGTTGACTTGCCAACCAATCAGCACCCTTTTCTCCTGCTGTATAAATATTGCGGTCATTTGAAATTTGGTATTCTTGTGTTTGTCGTGAGTGTAAGATGAAAAGCTTGAGCAATGTGTCTCTCTTTTCAGCAATATTCAAATTCTGTATTATCAAGCGATCTAGCCTGAAGGTCATGATGTATTCACTATGTTTGCAATTTATTTGACTGCTCAGAGAGAAAACACAGGAAAATTCAATGGAGAAGCAGCATAGCCTGCATGGTCATTATCACATTGCTGTTTGTGGGAGCTTGCTGTGCACAAATTGGCTGCTGAATTTCCTACATTACAAGCGTGACTACACTTCAAAAAGTACTTCATTGGCTGAAAAGTGCTTTGGGATGTCCTGAGATTGTGAAAGGTGTGATAAGGCTTTCTTTTTCTTTTCATCCAAATCAGTAGTGAAAACCCTCTATTAATGTCTTTGGGCTACAAGAAGCAGCCTTGCAGTTATTTAGCGCTGTTTATGACCCCAGGATGTCCCAAAGTGTTCAACAGCCAATGATGTATTTTTGAAGTGTAGCCATTGTTGTAATATGGGAAAGGCAACAAACAATATCAGCCCACAGCAAGCTTCCACAGACAGCAATCTGATTGTGTTTCTAGTGATACAAGAACACAAAAGTTAGGAATGGGAGTGGGCCATTCAGCCCTTTGAGCCTGCTTCGCCATTCCTGTCTCCACTTTCCTGTCTGCTCCCTACAACCTTCGATTCACCCGCCGATCAAAAATCTGTCTAACTCAGGCTTGAATATACTTAGTGACCCGGCCTCCACTGCTCTCTGGGGAACAGAATTCCACAGTCGAACGACCCTCTGAGGGAAATAATTCCTTCTCGTCTCCGTCTTAAAAGGGAGACCCCCTAATTTTTAAACTGTTCCCCACCAGGGGAAACGTCCTCTCAGCATCCATGCTGTCAAGTTCCCTCAGGATCTCATATGGTCCAGTAAGATCACCTCTCATTCTTCCAAATTCCAATGGGTATAGGCCCAACCTACACAAAACCATGATGACGCTGTCTGATTGTATAATGATTTTCTAAATGTCCTGCTCTTATCTCCTTAATAATGAATTCTAGCATTTTCCCTTTGTCTGATGTTAGGCTAGCTGGCCTATAGTTTCCTGCTTCCAGTCTCCTTCCTTTCTTGAATAGGGGTGTTATATTTGCTATATTCCAATCATCTGGGACCTTTCCAGAATCCAGGGAATTGTGAAAGATCACAACCAGTGCGTCTCCTATCTCTGCAGCCACTTCTTTGAAAACCCTAGGATGCAGGCCATCAGGTCCAGGGGACTTGTCAGCTTTTAGTTCTAATAGTTTTCTCAGTACCTTTCCCTACATGATTGTAATTGTTTTAAGTCCCCACACCCATCCCCCTCAACCCCACACATCTCTTTTACCCCTTGGTTTTCAAGTATTCTTGGAATTTTTTTGTGTCTTCTGTACTGAAGACAGATACAAAATACTTGTTCAACGTTCCCTCCATTTCCTTGTTTACCATTATTAATTCCCCAGCCACACCCTTTAAGAGAACAACGTCCACTTTTGTAACTCTTTTCCTGGTAGAAATTCTTACTATGTATAGATTTCTAGCTAGCTTTCTCTCATACTCTATTTTCATTCTTTCACAGGATATGGGTGTTGCTGGCTAGGCCAGCATTTGTTGCCCAACCCTAATTGCTCTTGAGAAGGTGGTGGTGACCTGCCTTCTTGAACCGCTGCAGTCCATCTGGTGTAGGTATATTCACAGTGCTGTTAGGGAGGGAGTTCCAGGATTTTGACCCAGCAATAATGAAGGAACGGTGATATATTTCCAAGTCAGGATGGTGTGTGGCTTGAAGGAAAACTTGCAAGTGGTGGTGTCCCCATCTATCTGCTGTCCTTGTCCTTCTAGGTGTAGAGGTCACAGGTTTGGAAGGTGCTGTCACACTGCTGTCACTGCATGTTGGCGATGGAGGGAGTGAATATTTAAGGTGGTGGATGGGGTGCCAGTCAAGCGTGCTGCTCTGTCCTGGATGGTGTCAAGCTCCTTGAGTGTTGTTAGAACTGCACTCATCCAGACAAGTAGAGAGTATTCCATCACACACTGGATTTGCACCTTGTAGATGGCAAATAGGCTTTGAAGAGTCAGGAGGTGAGTTACTGTCTGCAGGATTCCCCATCTCTGAACTGCTGTTATAGCTGCAGTATTTATATGTGTGGTCCAATCCAGTTTCTGGTCAATGGTAACACCCAGGATGTTGATAGTGAGGGATTCAGTGATGATAATGCCATTGAATGTCAAGGGGTGATGGTTAGATTTTTTCTTGTTGGAGATGGTCATTGCCTGTCACTTCTCTGGCGCGAATGTTACAGCCCAAGCCTGAATGTTGTCCAGGTCTTGTTGCATATGGATAGAGACTGGTTCAGCAACTGAGGAGTTGCGAATGATACTGAACATTGTGCAATCATCAGTGAGCATTCCCACTTCTGACCTTATGATGGAAGGAAGGTCATTGATGAAGCAACTGAAGATGGTTGGACCTGGGACACCACCCTGAGGAACTCCTGCACCAATGTCCTGGGACTGAGATGATTGACATCCAACAACTGCAACAGCCTTCCTTTTTGCTAAGTATGAATGCACAGTGGAGTTTTCCCCCTGATTCCCATTGACTTTATTTCTCCCTCCTTATTTTTCTTTTTAGTAATTCTTTGCTGGTTTCCAAAATCTGCTCAAACTTCTGACCTTCCACAAGCCTTCGCAGAATTGTTCACTTTTTCTTTCAATTTTATGCTATCCTTAACTTCCTTACTTAACCATAGATGGTACATCCTTCTCATACGAGTCTTTCTTTCTCCGTGGAATATATCTTTAATGAGAGTTATGAAACATTACCTTAACTTTCTGCCACTACTTCTTTACTGTCCTGCCTTTTAACCTATTTTCCCAATTCATTTTATCCAACTCTGTAATTGTCTTTATTTAATTTTAAGACACTAGTCTTACAGCCACACTTCTTATCCTCAAACTAGATTGAAATTCTATTATGTATGATCATTCCCACCTAGAGGCTCCTTTAAGACGATGTCATTAATTAATCCAGTCTCATTGCACATTACTGGGTCTAAAATAGCCTTCCTCCAGTTGGCACCAGAATGTAATGCTCTAAGAAACTGGCCTGAATACACGCTATGGACTCATCTTCCAGGCTACCTTTGCCAATTTTTAAAAATTCCTTCATGGAATGTGGGCCTTACTGGCCAGGCCAGCATTTAATGACCATCCCTAATTGCCCTTGAGAAGGTGATGGTGAGCCAACTTCTTAAACCATCACAGTCTATGTGGCGTAGGTACATCCACAGTGCTGTTAAGGATGGAGTTCCAGGATTTTGATACAGTGACAGTGAAGGAACGGTGATATATTTCCAAGTCAGGATGGTGAGTGGCTTGGAGGGGAACTTGCAGGCGGAGGTGTTCCCTTACATCTGCTGTCCTTGCTCTTCTAGATGATAGAGGTCACTGGTTTGGGAGGTGCTGTCGAAGGAACCTTGGTGAGTTACTGCAGTTCATCTTGTAGATGATATACACTGCTGCCACTGTGTGTCGGTGGTGGAGGGAGTGAACAGTTAAGGTGGTGGATGGAGTGCCAATCAAGCAGGCTGCTTTGTCCTGGATGGTGTCAAGCTTCTTGAGTGTTGTGGGAGCTGCACTCATCCAGGCAAATGGAGAGTATTCCATCACACTCCTGACTTGTGCCTTGTAGATGGTGGACAGGCTTTGGGGAGTCAAGAGTTAAGTTACATGCCTTAGAATTCTCTGTCTCTGACTTGCTGTTGTGGCCACAGTATTTATCTGGCTGGTCCAGTTCAGTTTCTGGTCAATAGTAACTCCCAGGATGTCGATAGTGGGGTATTCAAGGTGGTAATGCCATTGAATGTCATGGGTGATGGTTAGATTCTCACTTGCTGAAGATGGTCATTGGCTGCCACTAGTGTGGTACTGATGTTAGTTGTGCACTTCCTGACCTAGATACACCTTCAGATAGATCTTATTGGTTCATTGCCAGAAACTCCAGGTAATGTTCTGCTACTAGATAAATTTACAAAATGGATAGAGGTTTTTCCTTGCTTTGGTTGTAGCTAAAATATGATTGAGTGACGTGATTCACAGGCGGGGCCCATACAGGTAAACAGCGATCAAGCATCACAATATACAGGAGAAGTTTTTACAGAACTCCTGAAATTGATGGGAATTAAACAAAAATTGCACTTAACCCATTTATCCTCAATCGTCTGTATAATGTAACCATCCATATTCTACTGGCTATATAATGTAACAAAGTGAAGTCCACTGACTACATAATGTAACCATGCGTTTGCTACTGTTGTGAACCAGTCACTACAAGGTAACAAGTTGCCTGCTTCTGTGCTGTGCAATTCCTTGTGGACATAGGAGACCATCTGCTGTAGAACCTCCCTCAATGCCATGGTTATATATGTGCACGGAACGTTACCAGCTGGATTCTACTCCTGCAGTTGGTGGATATTGTACATTACCGAACTGAAAGCTTTTCACTAGCAAGTTTCACGAGCAGAGTAGTTTAAGCTGACAGAGAGTCGTGCAACAAAGGTGACATCTAGTGCCTGCCGAAGGCAATGCGATCCCTGTTGGTTTTTCCATTCAGATTACATTGGGTGGAATCTAATCAGGCGTTAGGGCAGCTAAGGTCTCACTCAGAGCCATTTATAGAACCCCTCGTCATCTCTCAATCCTCCCCATCACTGGGATAAAGAGGTCACAGCTGGGGCCATGAGCAATCCTGTAGGGGGGGATATCCCGTCTCCAAAATGATGACCCTGACAGCTGTGGGCAATCTTTAATTTTAAATTCTCAGGGAGCTTTAGAGGGACACCTTCATTTTGAGCACCCTCGCAATCTCCTACCTGCCTCAGCAGTGCCACTCTCCCTGTTGGGCTGCCAGTCAGACATCGCTGCAGGTCCTCCAATCGGACCTCCTGCCTTGAGAAACCGACCTGTCCTTAAGTGGGCAATGAACATGGAGGCAGCCTGTTCACCACAAAATCATTAACTGGGCGCCTCACAGAACGTTCTAACTGCTGGCGCACTGGAAAATTGTGAGTTGGGAGATTTCCGTGAAATTCAGGGGAGTGGGAATTTTTTTTAAATTCATTCATGGGATGTGGGCTTCGCTGGCTGGGCTAGCATTTATTGCCCATCCCTAGTTGCCCTTGAGAAGGTGGTGGTGAGCTGCCTTCTTGAACCGCTGCAGTCCATGTGGTGTAGGTACATCCACAGTGCTGTTAGAGAGGGAGTTCCAGGATTCTGACACAGTGACAGTGAAGGAACGGCGATATATTTCCAAGTCAGGATGGTGTGTGGCTTGGAGGGAAACTTCCAGGTGGTGGTGTTCCCATGTATCTGTTGCCCTTGTCCTTCTAGATGGTAGTGGCCGTGGGTTTGGAAGGTGCTATCTCAGGAGCCTTGGTGAATTCCTGCAGTGCATCTTGTAGATGCTGTGTGAGTGGTGGTGGGAGTGAACGTTTGTGGATGTGATTCCAATTAAGCGGGCTGTTTTGTCCTGACAGTGTTAAGCATTCTGAGCGTCATGGGAGCTGCACTCATCCAGCCAGTTGGGGAGTATTCCATCACACTCCTGACTTATGCCTTGTAGATGGTGGACAGGCTTTTTGGGGACAGGAGACTGGTTACTCATCACATGAATCCTGGCCTCTGACTTGCTCTTATAGCCACAATATTTATATGATTGGCCCAGTTCAGTTTCTGGGCAATGGTAACCCCCAGGATGTTGATAGTGGGAGACTCAGTGATGATAATGCCATTGAACATCAAGAGGCAATGGTTGGATTCTCTCTTGTTGGAGATGGTCATTGCCTGGCACTTGTGTGGTGCGAATGTTACTTGCCACTTATCAGCCCAAGCCTGGATATTGTCCAGGCTTTGCTGCATTTGGACATGGACTGTTTTAGTAGCTGAGGAGTCACAAATGGTGTTGAACATTGTGCAATCATCAGCAAACATCCCCACTTCTGACCTTATGATGGAATGTCATTGATGAAGCAGCTGAAGATGGTTGGGCCGAGGACACTACCCTGAGGAACTCCTGCAGTGATGTCCTGGAGCTGAGCTGATTGACCTCCAACAACCAGAACCATTTTCATTTGTGCTAGGTATGACTCCAACCAGTGGAGAGTTACAGATTATGTTCAAGTATAATTCTGCTGCTGCTGATGGCCCACAGTGCCTCATGGATGCCCAGTCTTGAGTTGCTAAATCTGTTCGAAATCTATCCCATTTAGCATGGTGGTAGTGCCACCCCAACAACACGATGGAGGGTACCCTCAATGTGAAGGTGGGACTTCGTCTCCACAATGACTGTGTGGTGGTCACTCCTACCGATACGTTATGGACAGATGCTTCTGTGGCTGGCAGGTTGGTGAGGATGAGGTCAAGTTGGTTCCCTCACCACCTGCCACAGATCCAGTCTTGCAGCTGTGTCATTTAGGATTTGGCCAGCTTGGTCAGTGGTGGTGCTCTCGAACCACTCTTGGTGATGGACATTGAAGCCCCCCACCCAGAGAACATTCTGCACCCTTTCCACCCTCAGTGCTTCCTCCAAGTGGTGTTCAACATGAAGAGGCACTGATTCATCAGCTGAGGGAGGACGGTACGTGGTAATCAGCAAGAGGTTTCCTTGCCCTTGTTTGACCTGATGCCTTGAGACTTCATGGGGTCCAGAATCAATGCTGAGGACACCCAGGGCAACTCCCTCCTGACTGTATGCCACTGTGCCGCCACCTCTGCTGGGCCTGTCCTGCAGGTGCGACAGGGCATACCCAGGGATGGTGATGGTGGAGTCTGGGACAGTATCTGTAAGGTATGATTCTGTGAGAATGACTATGTCAGGTTGTTGCTTGACTAGTCTGTGAGATGGCTCTCCCAATTTTGGCACTAGCCCCCAGATGTTAGTAAGGAGGACTTAGCAGGGTCGACAGGGCTGAGATTGCCGTTGTCGTTTCTGGTGCCTAGGTCGATGGCGGGTGGTTCGTCTGGTTTCATTCCTTTTTTGTGACTTTGTAGTGGTTTGTTACAACTGAGTGGCAGCTGGGCCACTTCAGAGGACATTTAGGAACCAACTACATTGTTGAGGGTCTGGAGTCACATGTTGGCCAGACCAGATCCCCACAGTGATGGATTCGGGATACAGTAGGCTGTAGATGAGTTGGAGTTGGAATACTGGCAAAGGAAGCATTGGGGAACTGGACTTGGTGACGATAAGACCTTGGATGAAGCTTTCTGCAGTGCTGAGGATGAAGGACAGCAAAATATTTCAAGAGAGGTGATCCATGGAATGGCTCTGGGGTCTGCTCAAGTAAGTCAAAAGCCAAACCTGGTTTAGGGGGTGAGTGAGCTGTCAAGGTATAGAATGAAATCAATACAAAACTGAACAGTTTCTGGTGTAAACCAAAATTAATAACTCTCATGCAAAATCATTTAACTGGGACAATTAAACAAAATTAATGACAATTAACCGTTATCTCTGCAACATTGCATGCCTCTGCCCAGCCATGGATCATCTGCTGCTGAAACTCTCCTCAATACATTTCTTACCGCTGAACTTGATTATTTTAATGCTCCTCAGACTGGCCTGCTACCTTGCATATTCCATAAACTGAAGCTAATACGGCCCAAATCTGAACTCCCACCAAGTCCTGTTCAGCCATTACCCCAGATCTTGCTGACCTCCAGTATCTCCCAGTCCAGAAGCAGCTCACAAGAACACAAGATATAGGAACAGGAATAGGCCATTGGCCCCCTCGAGCCAGCTCCGCCATTTGATAAGATCATGGTTGATCTGATTGTGGCCTCAACTCCACTTTCCTGCCTGCGCACCGCCACCCCCCCCCCCCCCCACCCCCATAACCCTTGATGATCAAAAATCTAACTCAGCTTTGACTATACTCAGTGACCCAGCTTCCACTTCTTTCTGGGGAATTTAAAAATTCTGATCCTTGTTTTCAAAATGTTTTTATGGCCTTAGCCCTCCATATTTCTGTAACATCCTCCCACCTTACAATTTGCCAAGAACTCCTCCAATTCTGGCCTCCTGCGCACCCCAATTTTCATTTCTCCTCTATTGGTCACTGTGCCTTCAGGTGACTAGGTCCAAAATTCTGGAATTCTCTCCCTAAACTTCTCTGCCTCTCCATCTCTCTCTCCTCCTTTAAGGTGCTCCTTAAAACCTGCTCTTGTGACCTTTCCTACTAAGTCCTTTTATGAGCCTGTGTTGACTTTTGTTTGAAAGCATCTTTTGTGAATATATGAGGTTGTTTGACTATGTTAGAGGTACTACTTAAATGTCAAACATTGCAGAGTGCTCCCCACTTACTTGAAAACTATAACTTAATATCTGACATTTTAAAAATCCTGGTAAGGTCCACAAACTTGCTGCTTTCCTGAATTGGAAATTGTGGCATCAAAATTTCTCATTCAATTTTTTCCATGTCAACAGTCACAGTGTAGTTGCAGGCTCTGGCTATTAGGGTGGCACAGTGGAGAGAGTTTCTTGGTTCTCTCTCCCACATTGACACCTTGTGTGTAAAAAATAAAATTTACTCACCAACTGACTGTGAGCAATGCCACGGGCAATTTAGCTTCCTTTCAAAACTTTTTGAATTTATGTCGCGAATACATCATTCTTTGTACATCTTCCTTTACTATAATTTATGGAATAACTTACTACATGGAGTGGATTCAGGAATTCTACTTGTAATCTCATGCTTGGGCCAATTACAACGATGCTGCAAGAGTACAAAAGGGTTGCGGTGGGGAAGGAATCTTGCTGCTAGTACATGTGACTCTCCCCTCTCTCTGCTGCAAGGGAGGGAGGGAGGGAGTGAGTGCATACTACTTTTACAGATTCACACAGCCATGGTGTTTCACTCAAGTCTGGTGCTTCAAGTACTTCCTCAGGATTAGCGGAATGTCCAGTTGGTCAATGGAATGCAGGCCGCTTAATAGCTTGAGGGACTTGCGGATGGCCATTCTGGTGAGTGACATCAAAGATCTCGGCTGAGCTGAAAAATCAAACATAGATTAGTTGGTAAGTAAGTAGGCTACACACTGATATGACTATTCGGCCATTATCTCTGACAGGGGCAAGAGTGCACTTCCATCTGGAAGCAGATGGGTTTCTCCCTGCCTTGCAGACCAGGAATTGAGCAGAATTTCCCATCTTCCGTTAAGCCTTTAACAGTTTTTCTTTCCCGCTCCCCTGATGGTGCTGACTCTTACTGAGGTATGGATTGACCGACACCAGCAGGACTCAGATGCTTTGCTCAACTGGATATTCTACACAATATAGTTGTACTCAACCACAATCTGTAATCCCATGGCCCAGCATATCCCCCATTCTACCGTTAACACCGAGCCAGGAGATCAACCCTGGTTCAATGAAGAGTGTGGGAGGGCATGCCAGGAGCAGCACCAGGCATACCTAAAAATGAGATGTCAACCTGGTGAAGTTACATCACAGGACTACTTGCATGCCAAACAGAATAAGCAGCAAGTGATAGAGCTAAGCGATTTCACACCTAACAGATCAGATCTAAACTTTGCAGTCCTGCCACATCTAGTTGTGAATGGTGGTGGACAGTTAAACAACTCACTGGAGGAGCAGGCTCCACAAATCCCCATCCTCAATGGTCAAAAAGCCCAGCACAACAGTGCAAAAGATAAGGCTAAAGCATTCATAACAATCTTCAGCTGCAAGTGCCGATTGGATGATCCGTCTCGGCCTCCTCCAGAGGTCCCCAGTATCACAGATGCCAGGTTTCATCCATTTCGATTCAATCCATGTGATATCAAGAAATAGCTGACAGCACTGGATACGACAAAGGCTATCGGCTCTGACAATATTCCAGCAATAGCACTGAAGACTTGTGCTTCAGAACTTGTCGCGCCCCCAGCCAAACTGTTCTGGTGCATCTACAACACTGGCATCTACCTGGCTATGTGGAAAATTGCCCAGGTATGTGTTGTGCACAAAAAGCAGAACAAATCCAACCTGGCCAATTACCGCCCCATCAGTCTATTATCCATCGACAGTAAAGTGACAGCAATACTGCTATCAAGTGGCACTTACTTAGCAATAACCTGCTTACTGATGCCCATTTTGTGTTCTGCCAGGGCCACTCAGCTCCTGAACTTGGTTCAAGCATGGACAAAAGAGCTGAACTCCTGAGGTGAGGTGAGAGTGACTGCCCTTCACATCAAGGCTACAATTAACCAAGTGTGGCATCAAGGAGCCACACTTGCAAAACTGGAGTCGATGGGAATCAGAAGGAAAACTCTCTGCTGGTTGGAGGCATTCCTAGCATGAAGGAAGATGGTTGTGGTTATTGGCGGTCATTCGTCTCAGTTCCAGGACATCACTGCAGGAGTTCCTCAGCGCAGTGTCCTAGGCCCAACCATCTTCAGCTGCTTCATCAATGACCTTCCTTCTGTCATAAGGTCAGAAGTGGGGATGCTCACATAGGATTGCACAATGTTCAGCACCATTCACGACTCCTCAGATACTAAAGCAGTCTATCTCCAAATGCAGCAAGACCTGGACAATATCCAGGCTTGGGCTGACAAGTGACAAGCAACATTCGCGCCACGCAAGTACCAGGCAATGACCATCTCCAACAAGAGAGAATCTAACCCTCGCCCCTTGACATTCAATGGCATTACCATCACTGAATCCCCACTATCAACATCCTGGGGGTTACCAATGACCAGAAACTGAACTGGACTAGCCATATAAATACTGTGGCTACAACAGTAGGTCTATTTGGCACAAGTCAGGAGTGTGATGGAATACACTCCACTTGCCTGGATGGGTGCAGCAGCAACAACAACAAAGAAGCTTGACACCATCCAGGACAAAGCAGCCCACTTGATTGGGACCCCTTTCACAAACATTCACTCCCTCCACCACCGACGCACAGTAGCAGCAGTGTGTACCATCTATAAGATGCACTGCAGAAACTCACCAAGACTCCTTAGACAGCACCTTCCAAACCCACAACGACTACCATCTAGAAGGACAAGGGCAGCAGGTAGATGGGAACATCACCACCTGGAAGTTCTCCCCCAAGTCACTCACCATCCTGACTTGGAAATATATCAACGTTCCTTCACTGTCGCTGGGTCAAAATCCTGGAAGTCTCTCCCTAACAGCACTGTGGGTGCATCTAGACAACTTGGACTGCAGCAGTTCAAGAAAGCAGCTCAGCATTACCTTCTCCAGGACAATTAAGGGGTGGGCAATAAACGCTGACCTAGCCAGCGAAGCCCACATCCCTTAAATTAATAAAAAAAAAGTGGGTCTCAGAAACTGATCTACTCACCCAAGCTAAGAAGATAACATCAGAAATAGGGTGGGGTGGGATTGCAGGGAGGGGGGTGAAATTCCATGGGGGAGGGGCAAAATCCCATGAGGGGGCAGTTCCGTCGAGGGAAGATCCCGTCGGGTGGGAAATCCCGTCTTGGGAGGGATCCTGTCAGGGGGAATCCTGTCCGGTGGGGGGGGGGGGGGGGGGGGGGGGGGGGGGGAATCCCATGGGGCGGGGGTGGAATCCCGTGGCAGCGGGGAACCCCGTGGAGGGGGGGAACACCATGGAAGGAGGGGATTCCTGTTGGGGGGGGGAAGAATCCTGTGGGGGAGGGAAATCTCATGAGGGGTGGAATCATGCTAATATGTTAACCTCTAACTCATGGGCACTCATCTTGTGTGTTAACTTTTTATGGCACCTTATCAAATGACTTTTGCACATCCAAGCATACTACATCTACAGGTTATCCTTTATCTACCCTATTAGTTACATCTCCCAAAAGAAAAGTGAATACATTTGTCATACATGATTTCTCTTCGTAAAACCATATTGACATTGTCCACAGAAAGGAATTTCCCAGTGGCTGGTCACTGATGAGTGGACAGGAGCGGGATCACTGGCTGATTTTTCCTTTGCTTCCTTAAGCTAGGTTAGTGCAATTAACTGTTACACTGCAATTGCTGCCCAGCTGAGGAACATAGGAAAGGGAGGAGGTCACTCAATCCCTTGGTCTAGTTGCACTATTTAATTAGCAGATTTGCAGCCTAACTTCATCCATCCACTTTGTTTTCATAATTCCTTAATACCCTAAAATTTATCAATCTGTTCTAAAAATGTTCAATTGATTGTGCGCCCCCCCCCCCCCCACCACCTCCCCAACATGTCCCAAGCCTCAGCTTTTCAGAGAAGAGAGTTCCAAACTTCCATTATCTCCCACCCCTTGATTGGACTCTTCTGCAACTAGATTACTAGATTCCCCCTGCTTGCAATCAGACCCCCTTGGCCATCGCTTACCTATTACCCAGAGGTCTCCCACCCAACTCCCCCACTAGATATAACTGCTCTCTTCTCACCTAGCCTGTGCCTTTGTAATGCAGGCTATCCCACCTAAAAAGCAGCTAACCTGTCAATCAGGCTAGCTGCGGATAAGAAGCCAACACAATAAAATTTAGAAACTGCAAGCCATTTGGGAAACCCATAATTCTCAAAAGAGACCCCCCTGCTCCCACCCCACCTCCGAGATAACATTCAGCCCTGTGTCTCTTACCTGTGGCTCGGGCTAGAAGTTCTGCTGCTTTGTTCTGCTGTGTATTTTTTACAGGTGTGTGGCCTGGCAGGTGAAGGTTTGCTCCGAAGTCTATGAGTAGCTGGATGTATTGAGGCCCACAACCATACCTGAGGCACATCTCCAGGACTGTTTTTGGTTGTTTGATCCTTGCTAAGAGTCTCTGCTCTGTACAGTTGAAGTCGGGGTCCGCCCCGTACAGGAGGAGCAGCCGAAAGCAGTCATAGTGCCTGTACACTGAAGCAAGATAGAGTGGGCCGCTACAAGCACAGGCATTAGAGGCCCATTCTGGCACCTTGGATCGCACGTTGACTTCAGCCCCATACTCCAGCAGCGCTTGCAAAATGTCCACATCCCCTTCTCTGGCAGCGGTTAGGACAGGCGAGCAGTTGTTGTAGATGCTTCCATTTGGGTTCGCCCCTGCCCTGAGGAGAGCCCGGGTGCAGTGCAAGTGCCTGCCACTCACAGCTGTGAACAAAGGGGTCTGGGCTTTCACGTCCAAACTATCTACCTCGGCGCCATGCCTCAAGAGAACCTCCAGGCAGCTCAGATGGCCCTTGGAGGCTGCCAAACGCAGGGGAGTACCCGGGACCCCCCAGCCACTCCGGTTATTGATAAACTGAGAGTACCTCTCCTGGGACAAGAGCTCAGCCAAAAGTTCAGCGTCATTTCTGGAGACGGCTTGGTTGATCTGATTAACCTCGGCGTTTTCATCTTGATTTCTGGGCTGAAGCATCGAGAAGATCTTACCGATGTCCACCAGGCTCATCTTCATTGGGCTCATTATCTGGTCCACTTTCAGCATGTTGCTGGATTCTCTATCAGGCCAGTATCACACAGAGGCATTCATGATGTTACTAGTTACTCCTGCAGGCTATGTTGACATTGTCCGTGATGCAACATAGTGATTATTATGAGGTCAGGTGGACAGAGTGTTGCATTGTCCCACTTCATTGGTCAGGTCATGCATAGTAAGAAGAAAGTTGTTGAAATGTACACTTGCAACCAAAGTAGAATTGTACCCAAGGCCCATAACAACTGGGTTGGTACTAAATGCTTGTCTGAATTTAGTTCTCAAGTATGCTTCTCCTTATGCATTCACCCATTACTGAGGGTAAATACCACAGGCAACAAAGCATTTGCTCATGGTTACAATGGGCAGTATTTTAAAAGAAAAAGGGAAAAGGTGTGGAAGGGTTAATGTACCAACAGCAATCTGTTGGCTATCAGCTAGAGATATGGCAGCACAGGTGGCAACAAAATACTTGCAAAAGTTATCAACAAACTTTAGAAAGCATCTTTTTACTGAGTCACCAGTGGTTCCCCTTGTCTGCCAACAATCCTTTGCTGCTAACCAGCTTTCCAGCTCCTGGTTACAGATTGGGTCCATAATGAATCATAGCTCCAGTGCTATGAAGGTGTTGGATTTCTGGGTGCATTCCACATTCATGATGTCACTGGGGAAAAGAAGTGATAATGCCATAGGTGGAACATCCTTTGTCTCTGTGTGATGAGCTCTGTACCTCACAAAAAATTCTTGTACTTGTGAGATATCCTTTTACACCAAAATAAAACTAAAGAGACTACTGGAAAGTGGGCTGATTGGATTTCCTAGCTATGACATTGTTTCCGAGAAACGAGACCCTGGCTGAGGTTGCTATGGGGATGAAAGGCAGGTTAAAAAATAAAGACAAATAGAAACTAAGTGGGGGTATCAGGTTACAACTTCTGGTCAGAAGCAGAACACAGAATTCTTGTGGGGAGAAAGAAACAAATCTGTCTCAGGAAGAGGTCAGGTTTCCTGTTTGGCAGAAATGGGGACAGGAGGCAATGCATGAGCTGGCTAATACAGTCTGAAACCTCGAAAGCTGTGTACATAATTTGGAGATGCCAAAGAACTGGGTGTTTTTACCAGAAGTGGCCAAGTGTGAATGTTATTGGCTGGTTGGTTGAGAAAGAGCTTTGGAAAACAACATAGGCAGGTTTGTCGGGACTTGAGGGAGAGGAGGTTCATTGAAATACATCTTGCTGATGATAATTGTACCCACGAGACTTGACAGTGAAAGCTGTTGTCGGATAGGGTTCCTGCAGTCATATAATGCCATCCATACTGAAGGGGAATGTTCATACTTCTGTATGACATATCTTTATTCTAAGTGAAATTCATTGTTTCTAGTGAAATACCCTTTACCTGTTAATGCATGCTTAATTTTGTGTTGATTTTGGATTTGACTGTTACAGTAAAAATTTTAAAACGTGAAATATTGTCCATCAATTCCTTTTGTCGGGGTCGTTTGGGGGTTGTTCTTTTCAGGTTATTGGTCGCAATGGGGATTGATGCTCATGGAGGCGTGGGATCTTAGCACTGGCAAATGGCACTGAGCAACACTGATGGCAACGGAGCAGAGGGTGGCACCAGGGACACGGTGCAGGAAAGTCACTCTGTTTTATAGGAGCTACATTCATTTGCGTGCAGTCACTGTCTTTTCTATAGGAGGATCTTTTCCCCTTTTGGGGAAATCTAGAACTAGGGTACATAGTTAAGGGCTCTCCCATTTAAGACAGAAATAAAGAGAAATTTCTTCTTTCAGAGGTCATTGATTATATCCAAGGCTAGTTAGACAGATGTTTGTTTGACAAGGGAGTCAAGGATTATGAGGGCAGGCAGGAAAGTAGAGTTAAGCCCGCAATCAAATCAGCCATACACATATTGAATGACAGAGCATGGTTGATGGGCCAAGTGGCCTACTTCTGCTCCTATTTCTTACATTCTTATGTAGGCGATACGTTTAATTTGGTGCAGTCACTCAATGCTATATTCAATACTGTGCCATTATTATTCCTCAGTATTATCCGCATTTTGTTCAGTATTAATCCTTGCCCATTTCATACTTTATTGCCTCCCAGTTACAGTGTGATGGATTTATCGACACCTTTCTCACCCTCTCTCCACTTTTCATGTCTCGAGCACCTAGACCTGCTCCTCGTTGCGCGTGTAATACTGAGACTGTGCCCCCCCAGCCCACTGGTGGTTCTATAGCTCCAAAAATAGTTTAGCTTCGTCCAGTATTTATGTTTTCCAATTAACTTCTTAGTACTGGGTGAAAAAAAAATGAGACAGTAGAGGGTTTGGATTCGGGAATGCAAGCATCATTTCAAAATTTGCAGGATGCACTAAACTGAGGGGTGGTGGGGGGTGGGAGGTCGGGGGGGAATATAATTAATACTCAGATGGACTGAATCAAAATACAAGCTGACGTTAATAAATTTGCAGAATGGATGTGTAATTGGCAAATTTATATCAGGATAGGTGTGTGGTTTGATGCAATTTTGTAGGAGGAATTACGCATAGGAAAATAAGACTCTAAGGCTGCAAAGTTCAGCACCAGGGTCCCGGAAACTGAAAGTGGCGGCCAAACTGCTCCTAAGCTGCCCTGGCGTGGCCCGTGAGTAGTACCATGCTTCTAAGGGTGCTAGCAAACGCATGCACTAGAAGCATGCAGGGGGTGCAGATTGCGACATGAATTAGCATTTAACGCAGGTCCTGTTAACGCCCTCTCTTAAACACTCCCAGATGAACATGCATTCAGTTGCTCGAGGGGCACATTCCCACCACCCCCCCCAACACCCCCCCCCCCCACCCCCCAACACATCTGATTAAAGGCATCAGCATGCGACTTTCAGGTGAAGTGCTTTTTGCTTTCTTCTGCAGCTGCGGAAGTATTGTTCACTGTGTTAGTGGAGCAGCTCTCACGTGTAGTCGGAATCAGAAGGGAGTGCTGCTGGGCATTCCCGAAGATTGAATGGGTTTTGAAGCCCTCTAAGTGGAATTGCTTTCACTCATGGGGGTAGTCAGATGCAGTCTCTGTAGGGGCATGGACATGGGGGACAGACGGCAGAGAGGGGAAACTAAGTGGGAGGAGGAACAACAAGGAAGAAGAAGAGGAGAAGGAGACCAATGAGGAGGAGGAAATGAATGGAGAAGGCATCTTGGACATCATTACACCGGATGGGTGCTTCATCAGGCTTTGATTCCCCTGAAAATATCCCCATATCACCACGGCTGCATAATTTCCCTGTCTCTCCATCCCTCTACTACTGACCGTCAGTGTTCTCTTGCCCAAAACCCTGAAATAAAATATACCATAACAAAAAACATTTATGAACAACTTTATCCAACAACTTTATTCAATAATACATACACATCTAACTATTCACCTTTGTGTATTACCTTAGTTCCTGTCTTGCAGGTGCCTGTGCCTGTCCTGGTGCTGCTTGGCGCTGACAACACTGACTGCAGCATGGCTGATGGATGGTTGTTGACTTTCACTGAGAGAGGCTGCTGATGGCCTTGCAGGGTGACATCTCGCAGCTTTGAATCTTGAGGGCCCAACTTTGGATAGCACCACATCAGCAGCAGTCAGGGCTGGGTGACTGAGGGGCCTCAGCAAGGGCATCAGTGGGCCAGTAATGTAGGAGCATGAATGCTGATTTTCCGAGAGAGGTCAGCAGAGCTATACCACAAAGCCACTGGCACTCCCCCACAGGGTGCACCACCACAATCCTAGTGATCTGTTGGAGCACAGGTGGTTGGATAACTGAGAGCCTTCATGCTCCTTTGAGCACTGGTGCCTGCAGCCATGACGGCAGCAGTCTGAACCTACATGGCACCAAGCTGCATGTTAACAAGTTTGAACCTCGTGACCTCAGTCTGAGCTTCCACTGCAGTACACAAACATTGGGTGGCTTCTACCTGTGCTGCGATGGAAACTGAGACATTGGCCGCTGGCTGCTGCATCACGGCAGGGTCTGCAAGCGCTGCCATGGAGCTGGTTGCCGTTTGCATGCTGAAAAAGGTGGTCTCCAATCTCTGCCTGAAGCCCTGAGTCCTCCATGCTCTTTGACAGTGACAGCAGGCTTTCCAGCAGGCCAACCAATGCACCAGGCATCTCTGTTCGCATGCCCATCAGCCTTTTCCTGTGGGCCGCCCCATCAAAACCTTCATCTGAGTCCTCTGCAGCAGAACTCGGGTTCAACATTGCGAGTTGGCACCTGCGCCATCCTTTCCCACTGGCCTGCCTGCAGCTCACCCATGCCTTGACTCACCATGTGCATATCCTTTCTCTATACTGCTTTGTAAAGGCCACGCAGTGCCAGTGTCTGAGCTGGTGCCTGGAATTGTCAGATGGTGCTCCTTCCTGAGATATCTACTCTTGATTGGATTGAGGCTGTACTGGCTGGTCAGACAACAGTTCTTGGGTATCTGAAAGCAGATAAGTGCAGAAGGGGAGGGCTGAGTGCTTTAAAAGGTGTTGGGTGGAAAGCATGGTCCTTGGTTACACCATCTGCACTTCATGCTAGATTGCAGGATAAGGGTCAGATGGGATTTGAGAAGGTGCCTGAGGCAGGAATAAACCATCACCCTGGATATTCATGGCAACGCTGGTTGCAATGGCCTCAGTCATCGCTGGCCCAATAATTTGCAGCACCATCACCTCCAAGGGGCCCAGGGGATGCAGATGTACCTAAGTCCTGTCGGTTCTCTGCTTCTCCCTCCTATTATGTGCAACGTATCTTGAAAGAGAGAGGGAAGAGTGTCAGTGAGGGTGTTGGGTAATGAGCCTGTCATAGCTGGAAGTACGTGAAGCTGTGAAATGTGGGGCTTCCAGGATTGGAGCATCTAAATGTTTCGCATAAGCCGGGATTGCTTATAGGGGGTGGGGGGGCATGATGCATTGAACAGCGAAGTTGGTGATGCAATGGTTAGGATAACACTTTTGAAAGGCGAGGGAGAGAGGGTTGAGGGAGGGAGGGAAGGGGTGAGGGAGGGAGGGGTGAGGGAGTGAGGGAAGGGGAGAGGTAGGGGAGGGGTGAGGGAGGGAGGGGCGCGGTAGGGAGGGGGCAGGGGTGAGGGAGGGAGGTGGAGGGGTGAGGGAGGGAGGTAAAGGGGTGAGGGAGGGAGGAAGGGGATAGGGAGGGAGGAGTGAGGGAGAAGGGGAAGGGAGGGGCGGGGAGGGCAGGGAGAAGGGGGAGGGAGGGGCGGGCAGGGAGAAGGGGGAGAGGAGGGGGGAGAGGGGGAGGGAGAAGGGGGAGAGGGGCGGGGGAGGGAGAAGTTGAAGGGAGAAGGGGGAAGGGGGAGAAGGGAAGGGGAGGAGAAGGGGGGGAGGGGAGGAAGGGGGGAAGGGAAGGGGGGAAGGGGGAGAAGGAGGGAGGGAGGGAGGGGAGGGAGAAGAAGGAGGGAGGGGAGGGAGGGAGAAGGAGGGAGGGAGAAGGAGGAGGGAGGAGGAGGGAGGGAGAAGGAGGAGGGAGGGGAGGGAGGGAGAAGGAGGAGGGAGAAGGAGGAGGGAGGGAGGGATAAGGAGGAGGGAGGGGAGGGAGGGAGAAGGAGGGAGGGAGAAGGAGGGAGGGAGAAGGAGGAAGGGAGAAGGAGGAAGGGAGAAGGAGGAGGTAGAAGGAGGGGAGGGAGAAGGAGGAGGGAGAAGGAGGAGGGAGAAGGAGGAGGGAGAAGGAGGAGGGAGAAGGAGGAGGGAGAAGGAGGAGGGAGAAGGAGGGGAGGAAGGGAGGAGGAGGGGAGGAAGGGAGGAGGAGGGGAGGGAGGAGGAGGAGGGAGGGGAGGGAGGAGGAGGAGGGAGGGGAGGGAGGAGGAGGAGGGAGGGGAGGGAGGAGGAGGAGGGAGGGGAGGGAAGGAGGGAGGGGAGGAGGGAGAAGGAGGAGGGAGGGGGAGGGAGGGAGAAGGAGGAGGGAGGGGAGGGAGGGAGAAGGAGGAGCGAGGAGGAGGAGGGAGGAGGAGGAGGAGGAGGGAGGGGAGGGAGGAGGAGGACAGGGTGGGAGGAGGAGGAGGAGAGGGTGGGAGGAGGGAGGGGAGGGAGGGAGAAGGAGGAGGGAGGGTGAAGGAGGAGGGAGGGGAGGAAGGGAGAAGGAGGAGGGAGGGAGAAGGGGGAGGGAGAGAGAGGGAGGGGAGGGAGAGAGAGGGAGGGGAGGGAGAGAGAGGGAGGGGAGGGAGAGAGAGGGAGGGGAGGAGGAGGGAGGGAGGGAGAAGAGGGAGGGAGAAGAGGGAAGGAGGGAGAAGGGGAGGGAGGGAGGGAGGGGGAAGGAGGGAGAAGGGGAGGGAGGGAGGGAGGGAGGGAGAAGGGGAGGGAGGGAGGGAGAAGGAGGAGAGAGGGAGGAGGGAGGGGAGGGAGGGAGAAGGGGAGGGAGGGGAGAAGGAGGAGGGAGGGAGGGGAGAAGGAGGAGGGAGGGACGGAGAAGGAGGAGGGAGGGGAGGGAGGAGGGAGGGGAGGGAGAAGGGAGAGAGGGGTGGGGGGAGGAGAAGTTGGAGGGAGAAGGGGGGGAAGGGGGAGAAGGGAAGGGGGAGGGGGAAGGGGGGAGGAGGGGGAAGGGGGGAGGAGGGGGAAGGGGGGAGGAGGGGGAAGGGGGAGGAGGGGGAAGGGGGAGGAGGGGGAAGGGGGAGGAGGGGGAAGGGGGAGGAGGGGGAAGGGGGGAGGAGGGGGAAGGGGGGAGGAGGGTGAAGGGGGGAGGAGGGGGAAGGGTGGGGAAGGAGGGGGAGGGGGAAGGGTGGGGAAGGAGGGGGAGGGGGAAGGGGGGAGGGAGGGGGAGAAGGGGGGAGGGAGGGGGAGAAGGAGGGAGGGAGGGGGAGAAGGAGGGAGGGAGGGGGAGAAGGAGGGAGGGAGGGGGAGAAGGAGGGAGGGAGGGGGAGAAGGAGGGAGGGAGGGGGAGAAGGAGGGAGGGAGGGGGAGAAGGAGGGAGGGAGGGGGAGAAGGAGGGAGGGAGGGGGAGAAGGAGGGAGGGAGGGGGAGAAGGAGGGAGGGAGGGGGAGAAGGAGGAGGGAGGGAGGGAGGAGGGAGGGAGAAGGGAGGGAGGGAGAAGGGAGAGAGGGGTGGGGGGAGGGAGAAGTTGGAGGGAGAAGGGGGGGAAGGGGGAGAAGGGAAGGGAGAGGGGGAAGGGGGGAA
Organism: Carcharodon carcharias; assembly: GCF_017639515.1. Lineage (NCBI taxonomy): Eukaryota > Metazoa > Chordata > Chondrichthyes > Lamniformes > Lamnidae > Carcharodon > Carcharodon carcharias. The sequence continues at coordinate 30,785,129 of NC_054482.1, read as the reverse complement.
GAGGGGGAAGAGGGGGAAGGGGGGAGGAGGGGGAAGGGGGAAGGAGGGGAAGGGGAAGGGGGGAGGAGGGGGAAGGGGGGAGGAGGGGGAAGGGGGGAGGAGGGGGAAGGGGGAGGAGGGGGAAGGGGGAGGAGGGGGAAGGGGGGAGGAGGGGGAAGGGGGGAGGAGGGGGAAGGGGGGAGGAGGGGGAAGGGTGGGGAAGGGTGGGGAAGGAGGGGGAGGGGGAAGGGGAAGGGGGGAGGGAGGGGGGGAAGGGGGGAGGGAGGGGGGGAAGGGGGGAGGGAGGGAAGGGAGAAGGAGGGAGGGAGGGAAGGGAGAAGGAGGGGAGGGAGGGAGAAGGAGGGGAGGGAGGGAAGAGAGAAGGAGGGGAGGGGAGGGAGAAGGAGGGGAGGGAGAAGGGGGGGAAGGGGGAGAAGGGCAGGGGGGAAGAGGGGGAAGGGGGGAAGAGGGGGAAGGGGGGAGGAGGGGGAAGGGGGGAGGAGGGGGAAGGGGGGAGGAGGGGGAAGGGGGAGGAGGGAGGGGGAAGGGGGAGAGGAGGGGGAAGAAGGGGGGAGGAGGGAGAAGGGGGGGGGAGGGAGGGAGAAGGGGGGAGGGAGGGAGGGGGGAGGAAGGAGGAGGAGGGAGGTGGAGGGAGAAGGGAGAGGGAGGGAGAAGAATGAGGGAGGGAGGGAGAGAGAGAGGAGGAGGGAGGGAGAAGGAGGGGGCTGGAGTGGGGGAGCAGGGAGCGACTGTGTCGGGAGGGGTGTGGTGAGGGGGAAGCCGGTGTTGTCCTGGTAACGGCTCTGACCTGTCCTGCAGTATTTTCCCGCCTCTTACTGCGGGACGAATCCTGATTGGTCAGTTTAGGGTTGTCGGGACACGTGACCTTGGCGCGCGCGGTCCCGCCCGTCCTGGGCAGACGGGAACGCGCGGCGCGGTACCAGCGGGAGCGCGGACATGGCGGCGGCGATTTGTAGCCGAGCTTTTGGCTTGTTGCACGGAGCCGGACGGCAGGTGAATGAGCGGAGAGCGGGGCCCGGATCCGGCCGGTAATAGGGAGGGAGCGATAGCGGGGGAGACCGGGTCACAGGCCTCAGTGTCGGCCGGGGCCGGACTCTCCTCAGTCACAGAGCACTACGTTCAAACAGTGCAGCGCCGAGGGCCGGCCGCTGTGTCCGAGGGTCAGCCCCGAGATTCACATGCAGGCCAGACCCACAAGACAGCAGATTTCCCCCCCTACAGGGCATTGGTGAACCAGATGGGTTTTTAGCTTCATGGCCACCATTCCTGAGGCTGGCTCTATATTCCAGACCTGGTAATTAATTTAAATTCGTATCAACTACCATGGTGGGAGTTGATCCCATGTTCCAGGCATTAGCCCAGGCCTCTGGGTGAATTGTCCAGCGACATTAACACTGTCTCCCTCAATTTTCTGCTCATTACCACTTTGCTGTTTGTGCTGCTGAAGTTGGCTGCTGCATTTCCCACAAGATCACAGTACTGGCACTTTAAAAAAAATTCATTAGCTCTAAAGGGAGATTGTGAAAGGTACTATCAAAATCTTTCTCTTCTTCTGGACTCTTGGCACATAAAATTCTTATCCTCATCTTCTACTCCCTCCTTGTCTTTGACCCTCCCTATCTCTGAGAGTTTCTGGAGATCAGTGTCACTGTGAGCACTGCCCTCTCCAGCAGAGGCCTATTTATCATCCTCTGCTTTCTCTCCTTTACCACTGCACACTCCTTAAGCCCTCCACCTTACCACCTCCCTCCTGCCACATGTCTTCTCAAGTTTTGAGACTCTCCTTCACTCGTGCTTTTTAATTCCTCCTTTCTTTTTAATTTTCCTCCTCCTTTGCTCAGGGCTCAGTCAGTTTCCATCTCCTGTGAAACTCTAAGCTGCCATCCAGCGAGTGCTGTATGAATGGAAGTTAAAAATGTGTATGATTGCATTTTCATCAAGTGTGTGATCTAAATTAGCAACAATTCTTTCATGTCACAATTCTGTTGCCTTCTGTCAAAAGTGGAACTAAAATTTGCCAGATGCTGGTGCCTGTTCTATGATTCCTCTAGCTTCCCAGTGAATTTATTTTGAATGGATGCCTTTTCCATGGGTGAAGTTTATCCCTTTAATTGCTGTTTCCTGTCATATACCAACTTTGCACACAAATTCACTCTTTTAGAATCATACAGTGCAGAAGAAGGCCATTCAGACCATCTTGCCTATGCTGTCCTTTTAAAAGAACTATCCAATTAGTTCCTCTCCCTCAACCCTTTCCCCACAGTTCCTCAAATTTTTCCTGGATATATCTGATTTGAAGATTGCTTCCATGTGAAAATGAGAAAATATTCTGCAGATCAGATTAATGTATCCTCCCAATTGTGTGGAATTGATCTGAAAAGTCTTAATCAAACTTCAAATGAATGTGGTTCCACAGCACAAAACTTTACCTAATTTGCTACAAATCAATCTTACTTATGCAATGGAATGAGAGAAACTTTTTATTAAAAAGACACTGGTGCAGTAGCAAATGCTCTTGTATGTCTGTGGTAGGGTAGAGGGGGTTTTACTTGCACTTATTCTTCAACAGCTCTTTCTAACCTCAAGACCTCTACCACCTAGGAGGAGAAGGCAGAAGACGCAACTTACCACCTGCAAGTTCCCCTCCAAGCCACTCAACATTCTGACTTGGAAATTTATTGCTGTTCTTTCACTGTCGCTGGGTCAGAATCCTGGAGCTTCCACCCTAACAGCACTGTGGGTGCACCTACACCACATGGACTGCAGTGGTTCAAGAAGGCAGCTCACCACTACCTTCTCAAGGGCAATTAGGGATGGATAACAAATGCTGGCATTGCCAGCAAAGCCCACATCCTGTGAATGTATAAAACAAACCATGCTATGCTGGCGTAGAGGAGCTTGAATTGGGAAGTGTACTAGGCCCAGCGCTAGCTTTCCTCAAGTGCTGAAGAACACTGAGGGAGCCTGTGTATTTGAGGAGGTGGAGTGAGTATATACAGAAGTAGTTTGCAAGGTGTTTACTCAATGATGCTTCCTATCATTCTAGCATGTGTGATGCTAGTGGGATATAACTTTTCTTTTAATAAACACTCGTATTTTTCCTTTTGCAGCTGTTGTCATGGATTCCAGGAGGGAATGTGGGACCTGTTCGAAATTACTACGTGGACTGGCGAATGCTGCGGGATGTGAAAAGGAGGAAAATGGCCTTTGAGTACGCGGACGAGAGGCGGCGACTTAACGCAATACGGAAAAATACCATCTTGCCGAAGGAGCTGCAGGTATGTGCAGCTGAAGCAGGTGGTGGGTGCTGAATATTGAGAGTTTTGTTCTGCTCTTAGGACTAAGGCTCTTTTGCTAGGTACTGGGAGTTTACTGTGTGCTCGAGGCCAGAAACTGTTGGAGTGGTAAATGCTACAATGCCGTTAGCACTTCGGATAAAGGTGAGACCAAAAGGTGACATTGTATCATCTTAACCCACACAATGCCACATTGGAGTGGCGTTAAGTGGTTATTACTTAAACAGTGGGTTAATCTTGTGATGTATGATGCAAGGTTGTCTTTTAATGCCCATTCCTAATTGTTTTGAGAAGTTAATGGTGGATGTTCTCCTTTAATTGCTGCATTCCTTATGCCAATGCTACTTCAACAGCAGTGTTAGATAGGGAGTTCCAGGATTCTGACCCATTGACGATGGATGGGAAGTGATATATGTTCTGAATAGTATGAGGTGTGACTTGCAGGGTAATGTTTTCAAGACGTTGCTGCTTTCTGTATTTATCAGGGTTGGGAGGTGCTGTTGATCGAAGCCTCAGGATTCATGTGGACGTAACGCATTTGCTTGAACCATGAAAGCACCAAGCAGTCCATCATAGGTGTACTTTTTCTAAATTTGGATTGTTTCTTGAGCTGTGCACCATCAGGAGCTAATACTGCTGGTTTCAGGGTTATTTGTGTGGATACCAGCAGTTTGGGATAATGCACTAAGTGCACCGGCAATTGTTAAAGTGTACTGACTTAAGTGGGATTTCTTTCTCTGACTGCATTTTTCGATCATCTGAATTCCGACACGTGCAGAAACGCTTCGTTGCACTCGAACCTCTGAACCAGATCACCAAGATACTCTCAGAGAGTACTGGGGGGACGTGACCTGCTTACATTGCCTGTTGGAGCATTAGAAACTACCCGTCCATCTGAAACCTAGCCATGACAGGCAGCCATTGCTTGGCGTAAGTTCACAGACTCGTAACCGTGCCCCATGTAGCACCTTGCACCAGCTCTCATTATCAGATGGACAGATAGTGGGCATTGCAAGCAGGAGGCTCTGGCTGAGAGCAACTCACTTGGCACAAACCCAGGGACTGAAGCTAGTTTGGTGGCTCATACCTCTCATTATTTACCCACTATAATAACTGCTCCTCCTGCATTCACAGTTGGCATTCAGGATAGTACCTAAATGGTGCCAGAAGAGGTCAGTATATACCAAAAAAGTTGCATGATAATTAAGTTTTTTAACTCTTGCACCAAATCTAAAGCAAAATTTGAATGTAGATAGAATGTAGAACTATACTCAGGTGGGCTTCAATTCTAGTGAACACACATGCTGAAGAAAGGAAAAGATATCAGGCAGAGGTTCCAGTTTATGTGCCAAAGTGGTTGGAATTCAAGGAGTTTCAGGCTAGGTTACAGGAGCTGACGATAGTGCCTTGGGCCAGGCTGCAGGACAGGCGATAGTGCTTTGGACTAGGCTGCAGGAGCTGACAATAGTGCTTTGGGCCAGGCTGCAGGACAGGTGATAGTGCTTTGGGCTAGGCTGCAGGAGCTGGCGATAGTGCTTTGGGCTAGGCTGCAGGAGCTGACGATAGTGCTTTGGGCTAGGCTGCAGGAGCTGACGATAGTGCTTTGGACTAGGCTGCAGGAGCTGACGATAGTGCTTTGGGCCAGGCAGCAAGAGCAGGCGATAGTGCTTTGGGCCAGGCTGCAGGAGCAGGCAATAGTGCTTTGGGCCAGGCTGCATGAGCAGGCGATAGTGCTTTGGGCCAGGCTGCAGGAGCAGGCGATAGTGCTTTGGGCTAGGCTGCAGGAGCTGACGATAGTGCTTTGGGCTGGGCTGCAGGAGCAGGAGATAGTGCTTTGGGCCAGGCTGCAGGAGCTGACGATAGTGCTTTGGGCCAGGCTGCAGGAGCTGACGATAGTGCTTTGGGCCAGGCTGCAGGAGCTGACGATAGTGCTTTGGGCCAGGATGCAGGAGCTGGCGATAGTGCTTTGGGCCAGGCTGCAGGAGCAGACGATAGTGCTTTGGGCCGGGCTGCAGGAGCTGACGATAGTGCTTTGGGCCGGGCTGCAGGAGCTGACGATAGTGCTTTGGGCTGGGCTGCAGGAGCAGGAGATAGTGCTTTGGGCTAGGCTGCAGGAGCTGACGATAGTGCTTTGGGCTGGGCTGCAGGAGCAGGAGATAGTGCTTTGGGCCAGGCTGCAGGAGCTGACGATAGTGCTTTGGGCCAGGCTGCAGGAGCTGACGATAGTGCTTTGGGCCAGGCTGCAGGAGCTGACGATAGTGCTTTGGGCCAGGATGCAGGAGCTGGCGATAGTGCTTTGGGCCAGGCTGCAGGAGCAGACGATAGTGCTTTGGGCCGGGCTGCAGGAGCTGACGATAGTGCTTTGGGCCGGGCTGCAGGAGCTGACGATAGTGCTTTGGGCTGGGCTGCAGGAGCAGGAGATAGTGCTTTGGGCTAGGCTGCAGGAGCTGACGATAGTGCTTTGGGCTGGGCTGCAGGAGCAGGAGATAGTGCTTTGGGCCAGGCTGCAGGAGCTGACGATAGTGCTTTGGGCCAGGCTGTAGGAGCAGACGATAGTGCTTTGGGCCGGGCTGCAGGAGCTGACGATAGTGCTTTGGGCTGGGCTGCAGGAGCAGGAGATAGTGCTTTGGGCCGGGCTGCAGGAGGAGATAGTGCTTTGGGCCAAGCTGCAGGAGCAGGAGATAGTGCTTTGGGCCAAGCTGCAGGAGCAGGAGATAGTGCTTTGGGCCAAGCTGCAGGAGCAGGAGATAGTGCTTTGGGCCAAGCTGCAGGAGCAGGAGATAGTGCTTTGGGCCAAGCTGCAGGAGCAGGAGATAGTGCTTTGGGCCAAGCTGCAGGAGCAGGAGATAGTGCTTTGGGCCAGGCTGCAGGAGCTGGCGATAGTGCTTTGGGCCAGGCTGCAGGAGCTGGCGATAGTGCTTTGGGCCAGGCTGCAGGAGCTGGCGATAGTGCTTTGGGCCAGGCTGCAGGAGCAGGTGATAGTGCTTTGGGCCAAGCTGCAGGAGCAGGTGATAGTGCTTTGGGCCAGGCTGCAGGAGCTGACAATAGTGCTTTGGGCCAGGCTGCAGGAGCAGGCAATAGTGCTTTGGGCTAGGCTGCAGGAGCTGACGATAGTGCTTTGGGCTAGGCTGCAGGAGCTGACGATAGTGCTTTGGGCCAGGCTGCAGGAGCAGGCGATAGTGCTTTGGGCCAGGCTGCAGGAGCTGACGATAGTGCTTTGAGCCAGGCTGCAGGAGCAGGCGATAGTGCTTTGGGCTAGGCTGCAGGAGCTGACGATAGTGCTTTGAGCCAGGCTGCAGGAGCAGGCGATAGTGCTTTGGACTAGTCTGCAGGAGCTGACGATAGTGCTTTGGGCTAGGCTGCAGGATCAGGTGATAGTGATTTGGGCCAGGCTGCAGGAGCAGGCGATAGTGCTTTGGGCCAGGCTGCAGGAGCAGGCGATAGTGCTTTGGGCCAGGCTGCAGGAGCAGGCGATAGTGCTTTGGGCTAGGCTGCAGGAGCAGGTGATAGTGCTTTGGGCTAGGCTGCAGGAGCAGGCGATAGTGCTTTGGGCCAGGCTGCAGGAGCAGGAGATAGTGCTTTGGGCCAGGCTGCAGGAGCTGGTGATTGTGCTTTGGGCTAGGCTGCAGGAGCTGGAACACAGGTGGACTGATGCGAAGGGCCATTTGCAGCAGAGCTTTCCCCGGTCCAGGCAAAGAGCTGAATTGTAAATTTGAGGCCTTGGATAGAAACGGTGAAACATCATTGTAAAATATTCCTGAAGAGATAGTTGAACTAATGAAAACTCTTTCCTCTGATGGGGGGAGCCTGGAACAAGGTGACATAACTTTGAAATTAGAGCCAGGCCATTCAAGGATAAAGTCAGGGGGCACCTCCTTGTGGATTCAAACCCCTCTACAGACTTAAGGAGATGGAATTTCTGATGTTGTGGGGGGAGGTGCTTCTCGCAGTCAGCCACTGTAACCTCTGTAGAAACTATAAAAAATTGTTAGTTTAATCATGGTTACCTGTGGATCTGTCATGGATATGACAGCAGGTGTGTGGCAGAAGCCCTTTATGGAAATCTGTTTCCGTGCCATAGAGAGGGTCTAATGCAGTTCACTGAGTGACCTGGCTAACATTCCCCTTCCAAACAGCACAACTATAAACATGTTAACTGGTCATTTATCTAATTTGTTGATTGTGGGACCTTGAGGTTTCAAATTGGCTGCCTTGACTGCACTTAAAAAGTAATCCACCCCTTGTGAAAGTATTTCTGGATGCTCTGGGATGATATAAAACCTGGAAATATTGTGAACTGTGAGGAGGATAGTGACAGATTTCATTAGGGCATAGACAGGCTGATGGAATGGGTGGACATGTGGCTGAGGAAATTTAATACAGAGAAATGTAAAGTGATTCATTTTGGTCAGAAGAACAAGGAGAAGCAATATAAAATCAAGGGTACAACTCTAAAGGGGGTGCAGGAACAGAGGGACCTGGGGGTATATGTGCACAAATCATTGAAGGTGACGAGGCAGGTTGAGAAAGCGGTTAAAGGCATTATAAGTTGAGGCATAAAAAAGCAAGCAAATTATGATAAAGTTGTAGAAAACACTGGCTCTGCCTCATCTGGAGTATTGCCTCCAATTCTGGGTGTCATAATTTAGGAAGGATGTGAAGGCACTGGATAGAAAAGATTCAGAAGAATGGCTCCAGGGATGTGGGTCTTCAGTTACATGGATAGATTGGAGAAGCTGGGACTGTTCTCCTTAGAGAAGAGTAGGCTGAGAGGAGATTTGATAGAGGTGTTCAAAATCATGACGGCTTGGACAGAGTAGTTAGGGAAAAACTGTTTACGATGGCTAAGGGGTCAAGAAGTAGAGGACACAAATTTAATGTGAATGGTGAAAGAGCCAGCAGCGACATGAGAATGCAGTGAGTGATCAGGACCTGGAATGCACTGCCTGATAGAGAGTTGAAGGCAGATTGAATTATGGCTTTATTATGACACAGCCGATGGCAAAGACTGAGTTGTTCAAATCCCAAAGGGAAACTTGAAACAACTATCATGACCTATTTTTGCAGTTTGTATGTTTCAAGATGCAGGCTTTGAATTCAGTAGTAATAATACCACCAAGTCTCAAGAGCGTTTTTATAAAACAAAATTAAACATTTATTAATACAAGAAAGATTGTAAACACATTCACGCATCTGCAAAATTACTACTATAATAACTACAAAAATCCCCTAATTGGTCTGACTCTGTTAGATGCCTGGTAAGGTAACAGTAAATCTCATAGATTTAAACAGACACCTGGCAAAGCACAACCTGGACAGCCAAAAACACTTTCAAAATATGTTTCTTTCAGCTCTAGGTCCTTGTAGACAGCAGCTTTTCATACTTGTTGGATCTTAAAAGGCCTCTGCCTCACCCACAACCTCCTTTCTCCTTTATACATATCATCTTTTTCATTGTATCACTAGGCTTTAATTTTACCTTTTCTAACAATAACATCCTTTCATTCCACCAATTTTATTAGTAAGCTGGAAAAAAACGCATTGTTTGGCGTCTTCTAGCTAGGTGCAATATTTCACCCATTCTTCTTGACACCTGTGTTTCTAACCTTCCCCATGTTTATCTAATTACTATTTCAAACCTACTTCTTTCTATACATCGAAGCCTCTAGACCAGCTGGCTTTGATCCAGTTGAGGTGTTTCTCATGTGTCGGTGCAGACTCGATGGGCCGAAGGGCCTCTTCTGCACTGTATGATTCTGTGATTCTGAGAGACATATACACAAACTCTATTTTAAAAAATAATTTCCAATAACTTTATAGACAATATCTCTTCATGACATCCCCCTCCTTATCAACAAATGAACCGCCATAATTTTAAAAGACGGCTTCATTTTTAATAACCCATCTTGCATTATCTCCTATACTTATTACACAATTACACTCCCAGATGCATCCTTTAACATAATATATATACAAATCCTTGGCATCAGCAGAAATCATTCCAGTTCAGAGTCCAGGTTTTAAGATGTCCAACTTTCCCTTTAAGCTTCAAACTCTTGATAACGCATCTGCGAACAGATTCTCTCTACCAGCAACATGTATAATCCGTAGACTAAATGGTTGCAATAATAAATGCTCCATCTGAAGAAATTTTAAAGGATTTTGGTCTGTATAAACATTTGTTTCTGACGAATTGTTTGCCACATTGATTTCAAAATGCTGCAGTGCTAACACCAAACTCAATGTCTCCTTTTCGATTGTTTAATATCTCCTCTGTTGTGTATTAAACCTCCATGAAAAATACCCGATTGGTTTTTCAATTCCAGTGCTGTCATCTTGTAACAGTACGGCCCCAAAACCTATATTACTTGCGTCAACGGCCAACTTGAATTGCTTGGCATAATTGGGTACTGCCAGAACTGGTGTTGTAGTTAATACAGTTTTCAAACTATCGAATGACTTCTGACACTCCAGTATCCATTGAAACTTCTTGTTTTTGAATAGTTCAGTCAGTGGAGCAACCACTTGGCTAAAATTTGGTACAAATTTCCAGTAAAACCCACTCATGCCCAGAAATCTCAAATCTTCTCATTTTGTTGTAGGCACTGGGAAATCCACGATAACCTTGACTTTCGCATCTCTTGGAGCCACCTTACCATGTCCAATGGTATGGCCTAGATATGTAACTTGTGCTTTTGCAAATTCACTTTTAGCCAAGTTCATCACCAAATTAGCTTCTTGTAGTCGAGTAAATAATTCTTCCAGATGTTGTAAATGCTCCTCCCACATCTGACTGAAAACAGTTAGAAAATCAACATAAACAGGACAATTGCTTAGACCTGCAATTACTTTGTCAGTCTTTGAAATGTCGCAGGTGCATTCTTCAAAGCAAATGGCATGACTTTAAACTGAAATAGTTCATTTGGCGTCACAAAAACTGATAGCTCCTTTGCCCTCTCTGATAACTGTATTTGCTAATATCTTTTTAGCAAGTCAATTTTGATTGTCCCACTTTCTCAATACAATCCTCCAACTGTGGTATAGGATATGAATCCGTTTTTGTCACTGCATTCACTTTTTGATAGTCCACACACAGTCTTTGTGTTCCATCCAGTTTCGGTACTAGTACAATAAGTGAATTCCAGATACTGCAACTAGATTCAATGATATCATTTTGAAGCAGGAAGTCAATTTCTTTCTGTATTTGTGATAATTTTGCTGGATTTAACCTATAAGGATGTTGCCTTATACCTGAAAAGGTTTGCAGAGTTACAGGGCAGGGGCTGCGGGATCAGCTGAGTTGTTCTTGCAGAGACCCAGCAAAGAGACAATGGGCCAAATGGCCTTCTGTACTGTAACTGTTCTATGATGAGCTGGTTGACCTTGATCAGTCTCTCTGTGCATGTTTGTCTGTGTCTCACTTTAGATGGCACAATGAAAAATGCCAAAACATAAAATGACCTTGGCTGTTGAAACAATCCATATGCTTTCAAATAAAATAGAAAGTTACTACTTCATAGCTGTAAAACTGCTTTCTACACCTGTTAGCCTCTTCAACAGCAACTTGCTTGGCAGCCTTATTGTATTAAACAATCCCAAGGCATTTTCACAGGAATGTTATCGTATAAAAAAACTGACACACAAGGAGACACTAGGATAGGTGACCAAAAGCTTGGTCGAAGAGGTAGGTTTTAAGGAGTGTCGACAGAGGAGGAAGAGGAGAGATTAAGGGAGGGAATTCCAGAACATATGGCTGCCAATGGGACAAAGGAAATTAGAGATGTAGATGAGGCCAGAATTGGAGGAATGCAGAGATCTCAGGGAGAGGAGTGGGTGATTGTAGGGATGGAGGAAGATGTAGAGATAGGGAGTGAAGAGGTCATGGGGAGGATTTGAACACAAGCATTGCAAACTGAATATAGGCCTGTGAACTGGTCTTATTTCAAATTGCAGTAAGTGACTAGTGCTGTATCTTTTACTCACCGCAATATTGTATTCCTACAGGAAGTTGCCGACCAGGAGATCGCTAACCTGCCGAGAGACAGTTGCCCGGTTCGGATCCGCAATCGCTGTGTTCTCACCTCTCGGCCGCGGGGTGTCAAACGCAGGTGGCGTCTCAGCCGGATTGTGTTCCGCCACCTTGCCGACCACAACCAGATGTCTGGGATCCAGCGTGCCATGTGGTAGCACCACTCCTGTTTGTGGGAGGGTGGGTTTTGGCTCAAACAACTCCCACTATGGGACTAGTATGAAGAGCATTTGTAACAATTACTGGATCACATAACTTCCTTTCCCGAGATGGGTGGGGCAGGGGCTGGGTGGTGTTGGTAATGCATTACTCCTACATTACTGCAGTAACTACACTTCAGAAGTGTTTTATTGACTGTAGAATGCTTTGAGATATTCTAAAGTTGTGAAAGAGACTATATAAATGCAAGATTTGCTGGAATGAGGGAGATGCTTACCCCTCTGTTATTCGGCCTAACCTCCCTTCTCCTGAGAAATTGACCAGGGTGCAGTTCCATGGGCATGGGCAGTACCACCTTACCTAAGTGGTTGATCTCTGTTTGAGCCTGGGCAGTGAGTACTGGCAAAGGGAGCTAGCACCAGGCACGGTGTGATGGACCGACTAGCCTCCTGTGTGAAACAACAGCATTGGGAAGCAATTTCACTGAGGGACTTCACAGTTGTGCCTGTACCCGAGCCAGTTGTCCTGATGCTTCACTCCAGTTGTGCCCATGCTGCAAACGAACACTTGTAACCGAATTAAAAACAGGAAATTCTGGGAATATCCTGCTGCTGACTATTTCCAGCATTTTCTCATTTTATTTCAGATTTCCACAACTGAATGTTTGGTGAAAGTTTCTTTTATTTTTAATTTCCTCATTTTCGAAGAAGACCTGCTCTTTAAAGAGGCACCAGAAGTCTATTCTTGCTAGAATAAGATGTGTTTTAAGTTTATCAATATTTATGATGGACGGCAGTAATGAGTTTATAAGGAGCTGTATTATTCAAATGACCTAAGGGTAATTTGCAGTCTGCTGTATAGCATCCAACATTAAAATCTACAAAACTGAGTTAAAGGGACATTATTTGCATGGCAACCTATTTGTTGGGGTTGGGGAGTGATGAGCAGTAAGTCTGTTTTTGTTAACCACGACATCATGTGCATTTGATTCAATATATTTGAGTGTAGTCCACATCATGTTTGGTAAATAATATTTTGTTTGTACAAGAGCACTTCCAGCCTTAATCAAAATCAATGTGATGTCACTTCAGCTGTGTCCCTTGAATATCCTGGGGTGGTGTGTGGGGTGCACTATACTCAGCCATGTCTCTCGGCTGCACAGTAAAACTTATGGCAGGGATAGTTGCCACATTTAAATTGCAAATATTTGCTCTTTGCATTTGTACAAAGGTTAGTTTTCTGTAATGCTCTGAAGAACACATGGTAATGATGTGACTTTTAAACTACTTGTCTCACTTGAACTCAATAAAGCTCATTCCAAGGATTCTGCTGATCAGCTAGCTTTCTTTGCTTAATGATTACCATCTTTGCTCAGTCACACTAGACAAATAAAAATCTATTCTTTTGCCCATTTCCCTCTTGCAGCTTTTATGGAGGACAGGAGACAAGTTGTTGCTCTATATCTCTTGATTGTTGGTTGTACCTATTGGTTTTGATCAAAGGGCAGTAAGACAGTGTTACTTTTTCCTTGATGGCTGTCTTGAGACTCTTTCAGACTTTGTAAGCCATTTGCGGTGCAGAATTTTGCCTCCTTTACATTGATGGTTCGAGATGAGCAAAAGTATTTTGTTAATTTTATTATTTTACTTAGACCTGTTCCTTTTAGTATCTTAAACTTTGACCAAATCACCCCTTAACCTTTTAAGTTTCAGGGAATACAACTTGAGTTTGTGGAACCTGTCCAGTATAGGGCAACGAAATGTGCAATTTTCCAAGCTAAAGGAATGGTTCCTGAATCAAGAAACCTTTGGAAGATTATAGTTAGAGCATCTGCAACATTCTCCCCCATTTCCTTCAAAACCCTGGGATGGAAACCATCTGGTCTTGGGGATTTGTTGCTCTTTGGTGCCATTATTTTCTTCATCACTGTTATTTTGTTTATGTTAATTTTATTGAGTCTCCATCCCTGATTCAATACTGGTTTCCTTGGGATGTCTGGCGTGCTGACTTTTTCCTCGACTATAAATATGATAATGTGTCTGTGTCTGCCATTTCCCTATTGTCATTGACAAGTTTGTTGACGATACAAAGATAGGTGGGAAAGCAAGTAAATGAGGAAGATACAAAGAGCCTGCAAAGGGATGTAGATAGTGAGTAGGCAAACATTTGACAGATGGGGTATAATATGGGAAAATATGAGGTTATCCACTTTGGCAGGAAGAATAGAAAAGCAGAATATTTAAATGGAGCAAGATTACAGAATGCCAAGGGATCTGGTTGTCCTTGTTCATGAATCACAAAAAGTTAGTATGTAGATACAGCAAGTAATTAGAAAGGCAAATTGAATGTTGGCTTTTATTGGAAAGGGCTTGGAGTATAAAAGTAGCTCCTCTTATCTGTTTTGTCACCCTTTGTTTTTTGTATCTTTCACACTTGTCAGAATCAGTGCTACTTTTTGCAGTTTTTTATGCTTTTTCTTCTGGCTTTATGATGTTCCTTACCTCTTTAGTTGTCAGTGGCTCTCTTTTCTGGAAAGTAGAGCTCTTGCTCCTTCAGAAATAAACTAGTTCTGTGACATAACGTTCTTTTTGAACACCTACCATTGATCTTCTACTTTACTCATTAACAGATTTGCCCAATTCACTGTGGGCAGTCTCTGTCTCATCCTATTGAAGTCAGCCTTCCTTAACTCTTGAATCTCAGTAGCTGATTTTTTTTTGCCTTTGAGCACCACCTTGAACTTGACCTTATGATCACTGTTGAATAAATGTTTGTGCACTGCTAAGCTCTTAACCAAATCTAATTCATTACTAAATCTAGTATAGCCTGCCCTCTTTTTGTCTCTGGAACATATTGCTGCAGATAACTACCCCTGTTGCAGTCAAGAAATTCATTATCTTTTTGATGTGTTAGTCTGTTTCTCTTAATCTATATGAAAATTCAAATCCTCCATTAAAGCTGTTCTGCCTTTGCTACATGCTTGGCTCTTTATACCATTTACCATTTCACAGCTGCTACCAGGGGGTCTATACACAATTCCCACTGTAATTTTAAATCCTTTTGTGTTTCTTAATTCTGCCCATCCAGTCTTCCATGCAATTCCACATCTTGTGTATCATGATATAGATTCTCCAACCCACCTAGAACCCGGTGACCTCGTGGGATAGACAAAAAAGTTAAATATTCATGCCAGTTTGGGAGAAAAAATCTGGAAAATTCTTCTCTGTACACCCACAACTAGTCTTACTCTGGCCCTCACAGTGCTTTGCAGTACTGAGCCTTTTATACCAGGTGGTCTCTGCCCCAGTACCAGACTGGCTGTCACTGGATTTCAGTGAATCAGTCCACTGCACTAGCTAGCTGCCTGTTTGAAAGGATCCACTATTCTCTAGGGAAAGAACAATCTGCTGACATCTAACCTAGATCTAACCTTACACAACTTAAAATTGCGATCCCTGGTTCTTAATTTATTTAATTGGAGCAATCTGTCCACAAAACATAATATATTCTGTTCGTTATCGACAAACCTTGAACAAATAGATCACCCACTAAGTCTACTGTTTTCTAAAATATGGAGTTGCAGCTCTTTTAGCCTATCTTGATAACTATGTTTCAATCTGGGAATTCATCTAAAAGCAAAAAACTGCGGATGCTGGAAATCTGAAATAAAAACAGATTTCAGAATTCCAACATCCGCAGTATTTTGCTTTTATCTTAGTGTTTAATTCACTGCCACTTCTCTTCCAGGAATGCCTACCTTGAAGAAGGACTGCTCTTCTCTCTGACAGGATTTCTGCTTGTCTCTTTCTGCTTGTCGCTTTCATTGCTTTCCATTTCCTTTCTGGTGTTTGACAAGGTGTTTACTAAAACTCTCTTTTACAGCCATATTTCCTTCCTCAGTGACTGTCTCCTCCTCCGACTTACCCCAGGTGGATTCCAACTGAAGATCCATCCCTCATGTTTCAAATCCACCCAGGATTATAGGTATCTCCGGGACATACAACGCTCCTCGGACTGCTGTTCTTGTCGCATCCTGAGATCCACACTCAGTGCCATGTGCCGCCATATGAACATACTCGACCTCTCTCTCCAGCAGCCTGCCTATCTCAGAGTTAGCCTTGTCCCCAGTTTCATTTTATTCTTCATCTTATCCAATACCTTAACAATAAACTTTTTCTCATCTGTTCAGGTGTTAAGGAACACGAGCTCCAACAACTTATTGATATCAATGCCCAACCAGGACCCTCCACCCCTTCCTGTCCCTCTGACCCCATCCCTTCTAATCCCAGCCCCGGCCGTGTATTCACCATACCCTGTGACCTTGCCCTCTCTGATGCTGAATATTCTGTTTCATACCCTTACACCCTTACCTCAATGAATTTCAGGCTTGGCACGATGCTGAACTCTTCTTCCGCTGCCTACGTCGCTGTGCTTGTTTCTTTGGGCCGGCGTCCACCCCCCCCCCCCCCCCCCGGTTCAACGGATCCTTTTGCCCACCTCCAGTATTCTCCGTCCACCTGGACCCCTCCCTCTGGCCTTTTGCCTGCTCTTGACCTTTTCATCAAGAACTGTTGGCATGACATCGGCCATCTCAATTTCTCTGCTCCTCTCATCCACTCTAACCTGTCTCCTTATGAACTTGCTGCACTCTCCTCTCAGATCCAACCCTGACTTTATAAAACCTGCTGACAAGGGTGGCGCTGTTGTTGTCTGGCGTACTGACCTCTACCTTGCAGATGCTGAGCGTCAACTCGCAGACACTTCCTCCTACCTACCCACTGGACCATTACCCCACCACTGAATTGTTTCCAGGACTGACACTGACCTCATCTCCTCTGGAGATCTTCCCTCCACAGTTTCCAACCTTGTAATCTGCCAACCTCGGATAGCCCGCTTCTACCTCCTCCCCAAAATCCACAAACAGGATTGTCTTGGTAGACCCATCGTGTCAGCCTGTTCCTGCCTCACGGAACTCATTTCTTCCTATCTTGACTCTGTTCTTTCTTCCCTTGCCCAGTCTCTTCCCACCTACATTCACGATTCCTCTGATGCCCTACATCATATCAACAATTTCCAGTTTCCTGGCCCTTACCGCCTCCTCTTCACTATGGACATCCAATCCCTCTACACTTACATCCCCCATCAGGATGGTCTGAGGGCTCTCCACTTCTTCCTTGAACAGAGGCCTGAACAATCCCCATCCACCACCACTCCTCCATCTGGTTGAACCTGTTCTCTCACTGAACAATTTCTCCTTTAACTTGGCTCACTTCCTCCAAATAAAAGTTGTAACTATGGGTACCTGCATGGGCTCCAGATATATCTGTCTTTTTGTGGAGTATGCGGAACATTCCTTATCCCAGTCCTACTCAGGACCATCACCATCACCATCCTCTCTCTCTCTCTCTCTCTCTCTCTCTCCCCACACCCCCCCCCCCCCCCCCCCCCCCCCCCCCCCCCCCCCCCCCACCACCACCACCACCACCACTACCCATGACACTTTTATTGGTACAGCGATGATTGTATCATGCTGCTTCATGCTCTTGTCTGGACCTGGAAAAATTTATCGATTTCGCTTCCAATTTCCACTCCCTCTCATCTTCACATGGTCTATCTCGGACACTTCCCTTCCTTGACCTCACTGTCTCTATTTCTGGTGATGGACTGTCTACCAATATTCATTATAAGCCCACTCACTCCCACAGCTACCTCGACTATAGCTCTTCACATCCTGCTTCCTGTAAGGACTAAATCACACTCTTCCAGTTCCTCTGCCTCTGTTGCATCTACTTCAATGCTGCTGCCTTTTGACATGTCTTCTTTTTTCCTTAATCGAGGTTTTCCACTTCTGCCAACTCCAGCAAAATGCCACCACGAAACACATCTTCCCCTCACCCCCTCCCCCATCAGCATTCCATAGGGACCGTTCCCTCTGTGACACCCTGGTCCACTCCTCCATCACCCCCAACTCATCTTCCCACGGCACCTTCCCATATAATCGCGTAAGGTGCAACACCTGCCCCTTTACCTCCTCCCTCCTCACCATCCAAGGGCTCAAACACTCCTTTCAGGTGAAGCAGTGCATCACTTGTCCCTCCTATACCTTGGCCTACTGTATTTTTTGTTCCAATGGGGTCTCCTCCACATTGGAGAGACTAAATGCAGACTGGGTGACCCCTTTGCAGAAAACCTTCGGTCTGTCCGCAAGCATGACCCAGACCTCCCTGTCGCTTGCCATTTCAACACTCCACCCTGCTCTCATGCCCACATGTCCATCCTTGGCCTGCTGCAATGTTCCAGTGAAGCCCAACTGGAAGAACAGCATCTCATCTTCCGATTAGGCACTTTACAGCCTTCCAGACTTAACTTTGAGTTCAACAACTTCAGACCATGAACTCTCTCCTCTATCCTCACCCCTTTTTAAATCAATTATTTATTTATTCATTTTTTTAATATATATACTTTAATCCTTTTTCCCCAACCCCCTCCTCACCCCATGATGCCATCCATCACTTATGTTGTGCTTTCACAGAGTGCTGACTTCTGCTATTAACACATTCTGCTATCTTACCTTTATGCCACTATCAGCACCTTCTTTAGTCTTTAACACTACCATTAACACTCCTTATTTCCTGTGCCCATGACATCTTTATCAATCTCTCCTGAGCTCCCACCTATCCCTGACCTTCATTTCGTTCCACCTGCTCCACCCACTCTTCAACAGTATAAAAACCATCACATTTCTACTTCTGTTTAGCTCTGAAGAAGTCATACAGACTCGAAATATTAACTTCTGTTTCTCTCCACAGTTTTTCCAGCAATATTTGGGAATTAATCTAGCTGCCTCCTCTACACCCTTTTCCAAGTTTCACTATCACCCACCATGTGAGATGAAAACTGATACTGTATTCTCACTGAGGCATGGTACTTTGTTCTTTACCCAGTTGTCCTGTAAATGCCACCCCACCACACTTTTTGCACTAGATATTGCTTAATGGCATTGCAGGTGAACCTTTAGAAATCTATGCACTAGATCACTCAGACCTCTCTCAACTTTTATTGCTTCTCCCTTAAAGATGTATCTATATTGAATATTAACCCTGCCCACACACTCAACAATGTATTTTTCTAAATTAAACATAATGTGCCAATCCCTAAAACAACTAGATTCATAAAACAGTCCTGACTTTAGCACAAATATTGGTATAATCTGCAATCTTTCAGATTGAATCTCCAACACCTACATCTAGGTCATTAACAAAGCAGCAGTCCCTGTAGGGCACCATAGTGACCAGTCTCCAAACAAATCTAAATCCACCTGTAAATACTTCCCAGCCAGTTCTCAATCCAGCTCAAAATATTATCATGAATATTTTAATCTTTTAGAGGTGCTTCTCAGATGATATCTTGTGAAAACCATTTTGGACGCTCTGTGTGACAATGCCCACTGGAAGATTTTAATGTAACAATTTCTATTGCTCTTTTAGTTCTGGTCTGCTTGTAAATCAGTTTCAAATTAACTCACTTTACTTTTGTTCGTACGAGATTTAACCAATTAATGCCAGACGAGACTATTTGGATAGCAAGTTCCAGAAAGTTTATCAAAGAAAAGGTATACCTATCAAACTTTTGGATAATGACTTTTACAACTTCACCCCATTGCACAATCCATCTGAAATGTTGGTCACTTTCATTCTCTCTCTGGTCTTTGATGTTTGATCTTGAATTCGCTTGTGGAGATTGACATGCAATGAGTCTTCAAATCTTGGCTAGCAATGAGACTTTTACAGGTTTTAAGGTTATTTGATTTGCTAATATAACAAGATTAATTGATTCACTAATTATAACTTAATCAAGGTGTAATACTTTATAATCATTTGTTTCTTATCTGGCTTTTGATCCATAATCAATGTTATGTAGTTAATTTAAAAAATGCAGAATGTGAAATGGCTGCAGAAAGCCATATGTTAGTGTTAAAATGGCTTCCTTGACCTTGTTACTTATAACAGTCAATACAGTATGAAAGCAATTGATTTTTAAGACTAAATTTTACTACCCAGGGCTACCTACAATTCTCCAGTTTGAGAGTGAAAAATATTGGCAATATATTGATCCCTTACTATTTTTTATTATCAATTAGAAAAGCTGTTCACCATCTCAAGTTGGAGGTATGCCTCTGTAGCCTTGCAGTGAGCACTCTCAAGTAGCTGATAATGAAAATAATGACAATTGACTTCCTCATTCACCATCTTGGTGATCTCTTCAGAAAATAGAATTAAATTTGGAAGACCTTTGAAACCATGTTGAGTGTCCCTAAGATGTCCCTCTCTATCCAAATAATTGGATAGTGCATTCCAAATGGTTCCCTGAAGCGTCTTTCCTATTACTGATGTCAACCTATTGGATCTTATAGCCTGTCTTATCTCCTTTTTCAAAGATAGTAACAACATTCGCTCCCTTGCACTCTAAGTGAACAGTCGCAGAGTGCAGTGAGCTATTAAAAATATGGGCAACGGACTATCACAACGTGTCCAATCTCATCAAGGAGTATTGGGTGGATATCATCCAGCCTGGTTGCTCTTATCTATTTTCAGGTTCCTAATTCTATCAAAAACAATAGGTTCACCTATGTTAATATTAAGTTTTATTATTAAAAACTTCACTAAATTCTATCACTTGAGCTTTGTCTTTAAGAGGCACACCCAATGGGGCTAATTTTAATCTAACTTCCCAGGCAGGAAATCCAGAGGATTGGGTTTAATTCTGGTTTTATATCCCGCTCAATATTATTCTCCACTGACTTCAATGGGGAGCAAAGTCAGTCGGGAGGGGGACGCGAATGGAGCGCTACTGTGTAGAGGGAGGTGTATAACCATCCTCACTTTCAATCCCATTTGTTCCTTGATGGACAGGTTAGGTTAAAATTGCTACCAGTATCTTCAGCTGGAATCTATCCCATTGCAAGGCATTGCCTTGTCATTGTTTGTCTTCACTGAGGAAGATACAAGAAATCTCCCAGAATTAGAGATCCAAGGGTCTAAGAAGAATGAGGAATTGAAGAAATTAGTATTAGTAAGAAGGTTGTATTGGAGGAATTAATGGGACTGAAGGTTGATAAGTTCCTGGGACCTGATATTCTACATCCCAGAGTGTAGAAGGAGGTAGCTATGGAGATAGTGGATGCATTGGTGATTATCTTTCAAAATTCTATAGATTCTGGAATGTTTCCTGCAGATTGGAAGGTAGCAAATGTTACCCCGCTATTTAAGAAAGGAGGGAGAGATAAAATGGGGAATTACAGACCTGTTAGCCTTACATAAGTGGTAGGGGAAATGCTAGAATCTTTTCTAAAGGATGTGATAATTGGACACTTGGATACTAATGATCTGATTGGGCATAGTCAACATGGATTTATGAATGGGAAATCATGTTTGATGAACCTGTTGGAGTTTTTTTTAAGGATGTTACTCACAGAATTGATAAAGGGGTGTCGATGGCCGTAGTATACTTGGATTTTCAGAAGGCACATGGGCTAGGAGGCAATATGTTGTCATGGATTGGTTAATAGGCTGAAAACAGAGAGTAAGAATAAATGGGTCATTCTTGCGTTGGCAGGCTGTGACTAGTGGGGTACCACAAGGATCAGTACTTGGGCCCCAGCTGTTCACAATATACATCAATTATTTGGATGTGGGGACCAAATGTAATATTTCCAAGTTTGCAGATGACACAAAGCTAGGTGGGCATGTGTGTTGTGAGGAAGATGTAAAGTGGCTACAGGAGGATTTGCACAGACTTAGTGAGTGGGCAAGAACATGGCAGATGGAATAGAATGTAAACAAATGCGAGCTTATCCACTTTGGTAGGAGGAACGGATGTGCAGAGTACTTCTTAAATGGTAAGAGATTAGAAAGTGTAGATGTACAAAGGGACCTGGGTGTCCTTGTCAGTAAGTCACTGAAGGTTAACATACAGGTGCAGCAAGCAATTAGGACGGCTAATGAAATGTTAGCTTTTATCACAAGAGGATTTGAGTGCAGGAGTAGTGAAATCTTGCTTCAATTGTATAGAACCTTGGTTAGACCGCACCTGGAGTACTGTGTGCAGCTTTGGTCCCCATGCCTTAGGAAGGATATTATTGCCAGAGAGGGAGTGCAACGAAGGTTCACCAGACTTGTTCCCGGGATGGCGGATCTGTCTTATGAAGAGAGATTGGGGAAACTGGGCCTGTATTCTCTAGAGTTTCGAAGAACGAGGGGTGATCTCATTGAAACCCACAAAATACTTAAAGGAATAGACAGGGTAGATGCAGGCAAGATCTTTCCCCTGGTTGGGGAGTCTAGAACCAGGGACACAGTTTCAAAATAAGGGGGAAGCCACTTAGGACCGAGATGAGATTTTTTTTTTAACTCAAAGGGTTTTGAATCTTTGGAATTCTCTACCCCAGAGGGCTATGGAAGCTCAGTCATTGGGTATGTTTAAAGTAGAGATTGACAAATTTCTAAATGCTAGTGACATAAAGGGATATGGGAATAGTGTGCAGAAAAAGGCACTGAAGTGGATGATCAGCCACAATCGTATTGAATGTTAGAGCAGGCTCGATGGGCTGAATGACCTACTCCTGTTCCTATGCACATGATGGGAGGTTTCCTCCCATCTATAACGTTGCCTGCAGAAGTAGCAGGTTATGTTTTTGAGCAGATAGCCTATAATTTAAGAGAAGTCTATGATTTCTCTCCCTCTTCACCCTTACAGTGCCATTATGCCTTGATATCTTGTCCACGTGACTATTCTTTGTGTGTTTGGATATAGAGCTCTTCAGCCATGAAGGGGACCTGTACTGAGTCGTTCTCTAATGTCAACCCTTTCCAGATGGGGTTACTCAATAGAGCTCAGGAAACCTGGCTGAATCTTCTCCCTGCCACACTGCCTAATTGTAGACATGTTCCAATTACTGCAGCAGTTAAGACCAGCACACGCCAAGAATCTAACCAGGGGCTTTCTGATGTGTCTTTCTCAATAGCACACCACGTGGCGTCAGTACCCATTAGGCTAGTGTAAGAGCTTGAATGATAAAGTCCTTTAGATACAATACCCCTCCCATGTAGTGCATGGACAATTAGGTGTGAGGATGGATCCAACATTACTTCTACATTGACTTCACCCTGGCATGTCCTTTCAGCTTGTCAATTCCTTGTCTTAGGAAGCTACCTTCATCCAAACTGACATTTTCAGCCAAGTCCCAAAGTTCACTTCATTGATCTAAAGGAAGCTTTCTGCTTCACTAATCAACTCTCCCGCTTGGACAAATCTGCACTTAATGCTTGCCTACAAAAAGCATCCTTCACCTTTCTCTCTCTGAATGGTTTACGGATCAATTTCCTTCTCTATCAAAATCATGAACACAAATCAGTGCTTTTCGAAGATTTCTGAAAGTTCACTTGGCTCACCTTGCATGCTCAGTACTCCGTGCTGGGCGAAGGACAGGCTTGTATTCAATCACTGCCATCATTTTGCTGGAAATGATATTTTAACTCATGAAAACGGTGGAAGGTGGAACACGGATTAGCTTTTACTGCCTAGAGAAAGTAGCTAAGAGGGATGTCCTTCTGCAAATTCAATGCCTTTATCTATAAACTGGGTTGGCGGGGGCCTTTGTTAAGTCACACAGCTCACAGATGCTTGGGATGGGGTGGGATCGAATGGCTTGTGCCACCTTAGCAGAATGCAGTGAGGGGTGTTGGCTGCTATAATTGGCCTTGGTCCCTGAGAGAGAGGCAGAAGACTTTATCTTGGTTTTGCATTCCTTATCATTAAAAATAACATTTCTTTTCCTGTGCTGTGGTCGATGGCTCATTCTTGGGCACTCCCATTAGCATTCAGAATTCCCTGGGATAACTGTTCACATCATTGACCCCCTTTATTTATCAACCAACCCAATTCACCCTCTCCTAGGGTTGCCAATCCTCCAGGATTGGCCTGGAGTCTCCAGGAATTGAAGATCAATCTCCAGGACACTGCTGTGTACAACCCTGGGGAAATATCACTGGGACCTTAAAAAAGATTGTTTTTTTTTTTATTTTCTGTGACCGTTTATCTTTACCATATATAAAAATATTGAAAATGGAAAAAAAAAGGCTGTCTGGCTGACAGTTAAGCATCATCCAATTGCATAATGAGTCTTTTTGCTTTCCAATTGGCATAGGAAGGCAGTATGTCATGAGGATGGATGTGTTGACCGACTCATGGCTGGAGTGTGGAGCATGTCATGTGATGAGACCTCCAGGAATACATTTAATCATAGTTGGCAATCCTATTCTCTGCAGTGACGATTCAACCCCCTGCTTTTAGATTTCACACACTCAGGACTCACTGCATTCGATCCCACCCCATCCCAATGGCTCACTCGCTGGACCTGGATCCCAACATGACTTCCAGCTGGGCAAACAAAGTTTTTTTTTCGATTCTTTAGACATACAGCAGCCCTGAAATTCCACTGTGGCTGTCAGGAGATGGGTGGCACTCCCCTGGGGAAACGGCAGAGACTCAGTGCGACCCCAGTACAGGGGGGTTCTGTTGGGGTTATGGCAGTAGATAGAATCACGGCTTTATACAGCACACCCCCAGATGGAGGCCATTTGTGGCCCATTGTACCTGTGCCAGCTCTGTTGAAAGGAGCTATCCAATTAATCTCATTCTTCCCCACCCTACGCTCTCTCCCCCAGCACTTAAAATATTTCCTTCTTCAGTATTTATCCAAATCCCCTTTGAAAGCCATTATCAGAAATGCTTCCACCCAGCATTTCAGGCAGTGCACCCCATTATAACCCACTGTATAAAAAATTCTACTCATCTCTCCTTTGGCCCTTTGGCTAATTATCTCAAATCTGTATCCTCTGGTCACAGACCCAACCTGCTACTGGAGAGAACCAGATAATCGGGGAACGCCAGTTAGATTTCAGGGCCAGACTCTTGCTAGTAAAACCTATGGCTCCCACCTTACACATTTGAAAGCTTTCCTTAGTTCTTCTGTATCCATCGAGGTATAAAGATTAATCTGCAGACCTCACGCTCCAGGTGGGGATACTCACCCAAGTGAGTGCATATCAGAAAGTCCATTGGGTGCTCTGTATGGTTTTTCAGAGAATCCTTTTTATATACTCAGAAAACGGTATTGGCCCAAGTTTACAAAATGCACCTTTGATGGACAACAGTATCCACCCAGAACACAATAATTCTGCTACAATCTTAAAATGGGAGCGAACTTGGCGAAAGCAGAGTTCAGGGGAAAAATCTTCATACAGGGGCGTTGTGGGAGTGTGGGACACATGGCATCTCTTGCTCTGGAAGTCCATAGGTGCAGAAATAATTCAGGCGTTAAAAAGGAAGAGAGATAGATCAAGGCAGCAAAGAAGGTGTCACTGTGCCTCCACTGCCAGTAAGGGGATTAAGGACTATTCCAAAAGATCATCACCCTAGCTCATTCCTCCACAACTGTAGGGCCTGAAAGGGCATTTTGTGCTGATGTCAATATCTACATTTGGGTAGATACTGTATTTGACCTTTCCTGCACAGGATGATTCAAAGGAGTCGTGACGTAAAAGTGCCTGATTCTACCAAGAATTAAAATGTTAAAGAGATGCCACAGTTAATAAAATGGCAGACCAGGCTTAACAAGTTGAACGATCAACCATAGCTTTTTTTCATGGGATGTGCGTGTCACTGGCAAGGCTAGCACTTATTGCCCATCTCTAGTTGCCTGTGAGAAGGTGGTGGTGAGCTTCTTTTTTGAATCTCTGCAGTCCATGTGGTGTAGCTACACACCGCTGTTAGGGAGGGAGTTCCAGGATTTTGACCCAGCGACAGTGAAGGAACAGCGATATATTTCCAAGTCAGGATATTGTGTGGCTTGGAGTGAACTTACAGGTAGTGGTATTTCCAATGCACACCTGCTGCCCTTTTCCTTTTTGGTGGTAGAGGTCACAGGTTTAGATGGTGCTGCCGAAGGAGCCTTGGTGAGTTATTGCAGTGTATCTTGTAGATGGTACACACTGCTGCCACTGTGTACTGGTGGTGGAGGGAACGAATGTTTAAGATGGTGGATGTGGGTGCCAATCAAGTGGGCTGCTTTGTCCTGGATGGTATGGAGCTTCTTGAGTGTTGTTGGAGCTGCAACCATCCAGGCAAGTGGGGAGTATTCCATCACACTCTTGACTTGTACCTTGTAGATGGTGGACAGGCTTTGGGGAGTCAGGAGGTGAGTTACTCACCACAGGATTCCTAGCGTCTGACCTGCTCTTGTAGCCACTGTATTTATATAGCTTGTCCAGTTCAGTTTCTGGTCAATAGTAAACACCAGGGTGTCGATAGTGGGGGATTCAGCGATGGTAATGCCGTTGAATGTCAAGGGTGATTGTTAGATTCTCTCTTGTTGGAGATGGTCATTGCCTGACACTTGTGTGGCGTGAATGTTACTTGCCACTTATCAGCTCTAAACATTGTCCAGGTCTTGCTGCATTTGGACATGGACTGCTTCAGTATCTGAGGAGTAACAAATGGTGCTGAACATTGTGCAATCATCAGTGAACATCCCCACTCCTGACCTTATGATGGAAGGAAGGTTATTGATGAAGCAGTTGAAGATGGCTGGGCCGAGGACACTACCCTGAGGAATTCCTGCAGTGATATCCTGGAGCTGAGATGACTGACCTCCAACAATCACAACCATCTACCTGTGTGCTAGATATGACTATAACCCATTGACTTCAAATTTATTTGGGCTTTTGATGCCACACTCAGCCAAATGCTGCCCTGATGTCAACTCTCACCTCACCTCTTGAATTCAGCTCTTTAGTCCATGTTTGAACCCGAGCTGTATTGAGGTCAGGAGCTGAGTGGCCCTGGCGGAATCCCGGGTATCAGAGACCAGGGGAAGAATTTTCCCCTTGGCAAGCGTGGGCGGGGCCTGCTCACTGATGAATAAAATTATGCGCGGTGACATCGGGCAGGCGTCCCAACTTCACCGTGCGTCATTTAGAATTTCAGTTCGGCAGGTGTGCAGCCAACTCGGCTGTGTGCCCGCTGAACTGTCAAAGGCCTATTAAGGCCATTTGAAACCTAATTAATTCAATTTAATGAGCTGCCGGTCCAGTCTTAAGGTTGGCGGGCAGGTGAAGAGCCCAGGCAGCCTTCGCATTTTTCATGAAACCTCATCCATGGGTGGGATGAGGTTTCATGAAGTGTTTGAAAATCTAATAAAAATGTATACATTTATTCTTTGACATGTCCCAGCTCATGTGACAATGTCACGTGAGGGGACATGTTTTAAAAGTGTTAAAAACCTTTATTTAAAACTTTAGCACTGAAACAAATCTCCATGAGGCACCTCCGTGCCTCGGGGAGATCTCTGTGCTCTTTCATGCGCATGCACGAAGAGCGCAGGGAATCTCTCAGGGAATCCCATCCCACTGCCTGCCCCCCCCCGCACAGGGAACACTCAGCGCTTCTGGGCGAGCATCACGTCACACTGGGTGGGCCTTAATCGGCCTGCCCTCGTAAAATGGTGGCGTGTCCCCGATCGGGGGCGCCGATCAGGTTCGCGCCCTCCCCCGCCTGCCTCCGCATGACACCACCAGCGGGGGGAAATTTCTGGCCCAGGTTATTGCTGTGTAAGTGCTGCTTGATAGCACTGTTGATGACCCCTTCCACCACTTTACTGATGATCGAGAGTAGAGTGATGGGCATTAATTGTCCAGGTTCGATTTGTCCTTTTTGTGGACAGGACATACCTGGGCAATTTTCCACATAGTCAGGTAGATGCCAGTGTTGTAGCTGTACTGGAACAGCTTGGCTAGGGGTGTGGCAAGTTCTGGAGCACCAATCTTCAGTACTATTGCTGGAATATTGTCAGTGCCCATAGCCTTTGCAATATCCAGTGCCTTCAGCTGTTTCTTGATATCACATGGAGTGGATCGAATTGGATGAAGAGCGGCATCTGTGATGGTGGGGACCTCCGGAGGAGGCCGAGGTGGATCATCCACTTGGCACTTCTGGCTGAAGATGGTTGCAAGTGCTTCAGCCTTATCTTTTGCACTGATGTGCTGGCTACCCTAGCTTCACCAGGTTGACACCTCATTTTTAGGTATGCCTGGTGCTGCTCCTGGCATGCCCTCCCACACTCTTCATTGAACCAGGGTTGATCTCCTGGCTTGATGGTAATGGTGGAGTGGGGGATATGCCAGACCATGAGGTTACAGATTGTGGTTGTATACTATTTTGCTGCTGCTGCGGATGGCCCACATCTGTTCAAAATCTATCCCATTTACCATGGTGGTAGTGCCACACAACATGACATAGAGTATCCTCAGTGTGGAGATGGGTCTTTATCTCCACAAAAACTGTGTGGTGGTCACCTCTGCAGATGCCTTGGGACAGATAGAATGGCGAGAATAAAGTCAAGTAGATTGTTGTCTCGTTAGTTTCCCTCAGCACTTCCTGGAAGCCTAGCCTTGCAGCCATGTCCTTCACTCAGTAGTGGTGAAACTGAGCCACTCTCGATGTGAATTGCAGTTTCCCGCCCAGAGTACATTCTGTGTGCTCGCTGCCCTGTTTCGTCCAAGTGGGTGCACTGATTCATTAGCTGAGGGTGGTGCACTCTTTGTGCCTTCTATCCCTCAGCACCTCTTTACCCAAGCCAATTCCATTCGATAACTCCCCTCACACTCCCTGACAGGTCATGAACCGACCATAACCATACAATTGGAAAAGTGACTGCTAAGGGGAAGCTGCAGCGTGCAAGGGAGAGCTGACTGCCCTGCTTCCAGCCTTCTGGCTCCACCCTGCCCAGCCCGCTGGCCCCGCCCCAATCAGACAGACACGCCCACAGACCACTAGCCGAGCCCTCCAAGCTGATGGCCCCGCCCCAATCGGATGGACACGCCCACAGGCAACTAGCCCCGCCCCAATCAGACGGACGCGCCCACGCAACTAGCCACGCCCCCCAACTGGGTGGTCCCGCCCACTCCTCGACTTTGAAGGTCACATTGAGAAGCTGTGGCTCGCGGGGGCGGGGCGGGGCGGGGTGGGGACTCGGCAGCAACATGCAACGAGGAACAGGAGAGATCCGGACCCTGCGCGAGGGAGATGTGCCTGCAGCCTGGTCTCTGGAGACAGCTGGGTACCCCCCGGAGGAAGCAGCCAGCCTGGGAAAGCTGCAGGGTAGGCAGAGGGAAGCTGGCGAGCTGTTCCTGGGTAAGACGCACTGCCACTGGCTGGACTGCAGGCAAAGGGCACTCATTGTTTCCAACCCACCAGCAGCAAAATCTGCTTCTCACCTCCAAACCTGATGTTCTTAATCTTGCGCTTCAATTTTTTTTATAATTAAAAACTCGTGCTCTGATCAAACATTAAGGTGCTGGTCATGTGTAAAGGAGAGCAAACCATCTTTGACATCATACTGAAGACTGAGAGCGGACTGAGGGTAGCCCAAGGATTCAGGCCTTTTGTCAGTCTTGACTTTGGCTGGGAGGTGGGCATAGGGGCCCTCCCTCTGCCCAGTGCTGCTACTCCTGGGACCAGCTACCCCAAAGGACAAACCAGGGGTGGGGTCTTTCTGAATGGAAACCTATCCTGAAGAAGGGCGCGTGGGCAGCACCTGGAGGCAGCTGGCTTTCAGGAAGGAATTCCTGAAGCGAAGGGAGATAAAAAAAAGTCAGGGCCACGAGGAAAAAAAGGCTGTGGGGAGCAAGACTGATTGAGCTGCTCCTGCAGAGAGTCGGCACATGATGGGCCGAATGGCCTCCTTCCGCGCTGTGGGAATTCTATGATTGTGTGGTGTCTGGGAGTCTCCCAGGCAAGGGAAGGTGGCAAGGTGTCCGTGGCTGAGCAGGCTGGGGTCAGTCGGAGTGACACAAGGGAGACGGGTTGCAGATGTCACAGTTGGGCCTCACTGTCCTTGGGCGAGAGAGAGAGAGAGAGAGGGGGGGATCAGGTCAGCTACTGATGATGATACAGTGACCCCCTGTAGTAATGTGTCAGACACAGCAACCACCTGTAGTGCACGTCTGGAATTTAATGGGCGCTACCGCAACGGGCAGAACGTTCCTCTCGTCGGGTGGGCACAGCAGGTGGGCCCAGGAGCGGCTGTGCAACAGTCCGCCACCCGTGATCGGGTCCCGACCGCGATTTCATGCCAATTAACGCTGCAACGCTCAGCGCTGCTGGGATGGCGGTGGGGAGGAGGGTGAGCGCAGAAGTCAGCGCGTGCTGGCGGCGGGGTGCTCGCTGAAAGCTCCCTGAAGGCACAGAGCTGGTTCAGGGAATGGAAAAATTTTCCACATCGAAAACAAAGTTTTTTTAAAAAAAAACCAGGAAATATGTCCATGACTCTTCCACATGAGCAGGGACGCGTCAGAAATTAGATTTAAAAATTTATAGTTTATTTTTAATTGACATCGGAAACCTCATCCCACCCGCGGATGAGGTTTCCTCAAAAATCCAAAAGCCGCTTGGCCTTTTTGCCCACCCGCCAACTGTAAGCTTGGGCGGGCAGTGAAAAATTCAAGTAATTTATTAAGGGCCTTAATAGGCCTTTTAATTGCTGGCGGGCGCGCTGCCGACTCACCCGCGCGCCCACTGACCAAAATATCAGGTGAGTGCGCGATGATGTCGGGACACTCTCCCAACGTCATCGTGCACCATTTTTCTCCTGTTCGGGGTGGGCATGCACCCGCCCGATGAAGGAATAATTCTGCCCAGTAGCCTAATGGCCCTAGTCTTTAGCTGTTGGGCTTTTTGAATACTCTAGAGAAATTTAAACTTCTGCCCCATTACACCCCCCCCCCCCACACCTGTCAGTGGCGGGTACAGTAATGTAATGATGTTACAGGACTAGTAATCCAGAGATTTGGACTAATAATCCATGGAACAAGTACAAATCCCACCTTGGCTATTTCAGAAATGCAAGCAGTAAAAGTCTGGAAATAAAAGGTTGCTTGCAGCCAAGCTGTCGGATTGTCTTAAAAACCCAACAGGTTCACTAATGCCTTTTAGGGAAGGAGATGCTTATTCTCACCCACTCTGACCTTTACGTGACTCCAGTTCCACCCAAACAACTTGACTCTTCACTGCCCTCTGAAGTGGCCTTCACCACCACCTCGGGATGACTAAAGATGGGCAATAAATGCCAGCATCCTGAGAATGTAATAAGAATGTTTCCCTTCCTTTCCTGACTGTAGCTAGGATGCCATTCCACAGGCCCACAGCACTCTCTCTCTCTCTCTCCCACACGTGTGTGAGAGCTGAGCGAGTGGGCTGATTATGAGTGGGGCACTGCATGTGAGTGCATTGCCATCTTCAGCCAATGTCCAAACGCTCACACCTTTCACACTGAGGCCAATTGTCAAAGCCCTGGTCAAACCATACCTGGAGACTGTGTCAGTTCTGCGCACCGAGCCTTAGGATGAATCTACTGGGTGGAATCTCACCGCCTCTCCCGCCAGCTGGATTTTCCAGTGCCGCCAAACTCGATGGACTTTTGAACGGCTCGCTGCATTTTATGGCCCCGCCCCCACCACGACAGAGCCATAAAATTCCGCCCACTGACCACTGAGGGGACGCAGTGCAGATTGGCCAGAGTAGAGAGTTACATTATGAGGACAGGTGGTATAGACTGGGCTTTTATTTCCTTCAGTATAGGAGATTAAGGGGCAATCTCCTTGAAGTGTTAAAGATCATTAAAGGATTTTACAGGACAGGTAGAGAGAAGCTATTTTCTCTGGGGTTGGGGGAGTTTAGAACAGGGAGGCAGAACCTTAAAATTAAGAGCTTGGTCGTTCGGGGATGTCAGGGAGAACTTCTTCACACAAAGGGGAGTGGAAATCTGGAACTCTCCCTCTCTAAAAGCTGTAGATGTTGGTGGCCTTGTGGAGATTTCAAGACTTGAGATTGATAGATTTTTTTTTAAGGGATATAGAACCAAGGCCGGCAAATGGAGTTAAGGTGCAGATCAGTCATGATTTATTCGAATGGCGGAACAGGGTCAGGGGGCTGAATGGCTGCCTCCTATCCATAATATTGTAATATTCCACACCATTCCCCAAGTAAAATGAGCTAAATGGGGATCGATAGGGAAGGGAGCCTTGCTCCAACCAGGGCTGAATAGTTCAATGACTTGTGGGGAGTTCGGAATTAGGGGTTACGAGAATTTTCAGCGATAAATCCAAGAAAGAATTCAGGGGAACGTGGGGCTCACCACCTCAAGGAGTAGTTGAGTTGAATAGTCAGGTTGCATTTAAGGGGAAGCTCAGTCAATACATAAAGGGAGAAAGGAGCAGAAAGTTATCTTGATGGGGTGAGATACAGTAGGGCCGGAAGAGGCTTGTGTGGAGCAGTTGGGCTGAATGGCCTGTTTCTGTGCTGTAGATTCTATGTATTCTGTGTAAAGCTCTGCATTGTGTAACTGACTCAATTGAGGGGAGCTTAGGAAAATAAAACTGACGACCATTCTGATCTTGTCCAAGGGTATTTCATCAATGACAAGCTGATAGGATTTGTTTGTGGGTCCCGCTCACTTGCTGACCATCTTACGGAGAGGTCCATGGAAGTCCATGAATCCGCAGGAACGACCATCTGTGTTCACTCTGTTTGCGTGGATGGGGCTTGGCGACGCCAAGGGATCGCCCTGGGCCTGCTGCGGCACTACGTGGCATCTGTGGTGTGGACCCGTCCCGCTCCAAGGAGGATCTGCCTCATCAGCCACCGGCACCTCTTGCCCCTGTACACCAAGGCTGGTTTCACGGTGATTGGTCCCTCCTCTGTGAGCCATGGGCTCGAGGCCTGGTATGAGTGCGCCATCGACCTTAGCACATGACGTCATCTGTGACCGAGGAACCCCAGAATAATGTCGGACTAGTGATTGAGAGCTGCCAATCACCCTGAGTCCCAAGCAAGATCACAACATGGTAGCTACTCTCATTTTAAACTTTCCAAAGAATTGGTTTACTTATTCCTTCACCAACCTGCTGCAATCTATATCATTGCAGGTTCCCCTCCAAGCCACTCACCATTCTGACTTGGAAATATATCGCTGTTCCTTCACCTTCGCTGGGTCAAAACCCTGGAACTCCCTCCCTAACGGCACTGTGGGTGTATCTACACCACAGGGACTGCAGCAGTTCAAGAAGGCAGCTCACCACCGCCTTCTCAAGGGCAACTAGGGATGGGCAATAAATGCTGTCTTGTCAGTGAGGCCTGCATCCCATGAATTAATAATTAAAAAGAAAAATTACCCCATGGGTAGATGCCACGAGGCACACCAGGTGGCTGCATGGGCAGCCCATAATCCTGTAATGGTATGGTGCCATTCAACCACAAAGTGCAGTGAGGCTGTGTTGTGATCTGTGTTAGGCTTACAGCTGTTTGGAGGCTGGGGGTGGGGAAGGAAGTTTGTTGCGTGGATTTTAGTGCCCCTTCTCCCCAGAGCCAGTAAGGGGAGAAAAAATCAGCCCTCTGACTTCTATGGGAAAAGTGCAAGCTTCTGGATATCATGGGAAGATGTATCAAATGCGATGCAAACTACACTCGAATAGTCTAGCAACACTCCACTTCCAGGCTGACCCACGAAGTATGTCCATTCAGCACCTGTGAAGTTGCAGCTTTTATTGTAGTTCCCTTCAAGAGATGGTGGGGGTTCCTTTTTTAAATAGACTTGTTAAATAATGAAGGACACAGAACAAAACTTACACTTAATGTTGGAATAGAATTCAGTGTTTACCAAACTGTTCTCTTTTGCCAGCTGTGTGAAATATTAAAGGTTTTCCACACTTGCTTTCATTCAGGATGCAGAGTTTGTCTCTGGGTCTGTTGTCTGGTATTAACCATTCGAAACATTATCAATGCATGCCTATCCGCAGTATCCAAGTAAGGAGAGACAAAGTGCTCCCTTGCCACTCCTTGTCTCTAAAGCCTCTTCTGCCCCTTAAGCCTCTGAAATCTCTGTGCTGTGGCATATAGCACATCATGATTTTAATTGCTGCATAATTATGAACCGTGCCTTCAGCTTCCTGGGTACCAAGATCTGAAATGCTCTCCCAAAAATCTCTCCATCTCTCTCCTTTTCCCTTAAAATCTACTTCTGACTAAACCTCTGCCATCTATCTTAATGTCTCCTTGTGTGACTTGTGTTTGAAAGCACGCCTGTGAAGTGTCTAGCTATGTTAAAGGTGCTTTACAAATACAAAGTTGTTGAATAACCTTAAACTGTATAATTAAACTGTAACTCTTACCCTCCTGAATGCACGGAAATATTCCATAAGCATTGATTAATTCTTACACTGAATAAACAGCAACTCTGTATAGTTGCACAGTAAGTAATCCTTACCGTGCTGAATAAATAACTGTACAGTTAATGAGTTGTACTTACCCAGCTGAATAAATAACTGTACAATTAATGAATCACCCTTACCCTGCTGAATAAATAATTGTACAGTTAGTGAGTCACCCTTACCCTGCTGAATAAATAACTGTACGGTTAATGAGTCACCCTTACCGTGCTGAATAAATAACTGTACAGTTAATGAGTTACCCTTACCCTGCTGAATAAATAACTGTACAGTTAGTGAGTCACTGTTACACTGCTGAATAAATAACTGTACAGTTAGTGAGTCGCCCTTACCCAGCTCAATAAATAACTGTACAGTTAATGAGTCGCCCTTACCCTGCTGAATAAATAACTGTACAGTTAGTGAGTCACCCTTACACTGTTGAATAGATAACTCTACAATTAGTGAGTCACCCTTACCCTGCTGAATAAATAACTACAGTTAATGAGTCACCCTTACCCTGCTGAATAAATAACTGTACAGTTAGAAAGTTGCTCTTACCCTGCTGAATAAATAACTGTACAGTTAGTGAGTCACCCTTACCCTGCTGAATAAATAACGGTACAGTTAGTGAGTCACCCTTACCCTGCTGAATAACTGTACAGTTAGTGAGTCACCCTTACCCTGCTGAATAAATAACTGTACAGTTAGTGAGTCACCCTTACACTGAATAAATAACTGTACAGTTAGAAAGTTGCTCTTACCCTGCTGAATAAATAACTGTACAGTTAGAAAGTTGCTCTTACCCTGCTGAATAAATAACTGTACAGTTAGTAAGTCACCCCTACCCTGCTGAATAACTGTACAGTTAGTGAGTCACCCTTACCCTGCTGAATAAATAACTACAGTTAGTGAGTCACCCTTACCCTGCTGAATAAATAACTGTACAGTTAATGAGTTGTCCTTACCCAGCTGAATAAATAACTGTACAATTAATGAATCACCCTTACCCTGCTGAATAAATAATTGTACAGTTAGTGAGTCACCCTTACCCTGCTGAATAAATAACTGTACGGTTAATGAGTCACCCTTACCCTGCTGAATAAATAACAGTACAGTTAGTGAGTCACTGTTACACTGCTGAATAAATAACTACAGTTAGTGAGTCAACCTTACACTGCTGAATAAATAACTGTACAGTTAGAAAGTTGCTCTTACACTGCTGAATAAATAACTGTACAGTTAGTAAGTCACCCTTACCCTGCTGAATAAATAATGGTACAGTTAGTGAGTCACCCTTACCCTGCTGAATAACTGTACAGTTAGTGAGTCACCCTTACCCTGCTGAATAAATAACTACAGTTAGTGAGTCACCCTTACCCTGCTGAATAAATAACTGTACAGTTAGTGAGTCACCCTTACACTGAATAAATAACTGTACAGTTAGAAAGTTGCTCTTACCCTGCTGAATAAATAACTGTACAGTTAGAAAGTTGCTCTTACCCTGCTGAATAAATAACTGTACAGTTAGTGAGTCACCCTTACCCTTCTGAATAACTGTACAGTTAGTGAGTCACCCTTACCCTGCTGAATAAATAAATACAGTTAGTGAGTCACCCTTAACCTGCAGAATAAATAACTGTACAGTTAATGAGTTGTCCTTACCCAGCTGAATAAATAACTGTACAATTAATGAATCACCCTTACCCTGCTGAATAAATAATTGTACAGTTAGTGAGTCACCCTTACCCTGCTGAATAAATAACTGTACGGTTAATGAGTCACACTTACCCTGCTGAATAAATAACTGTACAGTTAGTGAATCACTGTTACACTGCTGAATAAATACCTACAGTTAGTGAGTCAACCTTACACTGCTGAATAAATAACTGTACAGTTAGAAAGTTGCTCTTACTCTGCTGAATAAATAACGGTACAGTTAGTGAGTCACCCTTACCCTGCTGAATAACTGTACAGTTAGTGAGTCACCATTACCCTGCTGAATAAATAACTACAGTTAGTGAGTCACACTTACCCTGCTGAATAAATAACTGTACAGTTAGTGAGTCACCCTTACACTGAATAAATAACTGTACAGTTAGAAAGTTGCTCTTACCCTGCTGAATAAATAACTGTACAGTTAGAAAGTTGCTCTTACCCTGCTGAATAAATAACTGTACAGTAAGTGAGTCACCCTTACCCTGCTGAATAAATAACAGTACAGTTAGTGAGTCACCCTTACACTGAATAAATAACTGTACAGTTAGAAAGTTGCTGTTACCCTGCTGAATAAATAACTGTACAGTTAGTGAGTCACCCTTACCCTGCTGAATAAATAACTGTACGGTTAATGAGTCACCCTTACCCTGCTGAATAAATAACAGTACAGTTAGTGAGTCACTGTTACACTGCTGAATAAATAACTACAGTTAGTGAGTCAACCTTACACTGCTGAATAAATAACTGTACAGTTAGAAAGTTGCTCTTACACTGCTGAATAAATAACTGTACAGTTAGTAAGTCACCCTTACCCTGCTGAATAAATAATGGTACAGTTAGTGAGTCACCCTTACCCTGCTGAATAACTGTACAGTTAGTGAGTCACCCTTACCCTGCTGAATAAATAACTACAGTTAGTGAGTCACCCTTACCCTGCTGAATAAATAACTGTACAGTTAGTGAGTCACCCTTACACTGAATAAATAACTGTACAGTTAGAAAGTTGCTCTTACCCTGCTGAATAAATAACTGTACAGTTAGAAAGTTGCTCTTACCCTGCTGAATAAATAACTGTACAGTTAGTGAGTCACCCTTACCCTTCTGAATAACTGTACAGTTAGTGAGTCACCCTTACCCTGCTGAATAAATAAATACAGTTAGTGAGTCACCCTTAACCTGCAGAATAAATAACTGTACAGTTAATGAGTTGTCCTTACCCAGCTGAATAAATAACTGTACAATTAATGAATCACCCTTACCCTGCTGAATAAATAATTGTACAGTTAGTGAGTCACCCTTACCCTGCTGAATAAATAACTGTACGGTTAATGAGTCACACTTACCCTGCTGAATAAATAACTGTACAGTTAGTGAATCACTGTTACACTGCTGAATAAATACCTACAGTTAGTGAGTCAACCTTACACTGCTGAATAAATAACTGTACAGTTAGAAAGTTGCTCTTACTCTGCTGAATAAATAACGGTACAGTTAGTGAGTCACCCTTACCCTGCTGAATAACTGTACAGTTAGTGAGTCACCATTACCCTGCTGAATAAATAACTACAGTTAGTGAGTCACACTTACCCTGCTGAATAAATAACTGTACAGTTAGTGAGTCACCCTTACACTGAATAAATAACTGTACAGTTAGAAAGTTGCTCTTACCCTGCTGAATAAATAACTGTACAGTTAGAAAGTTGCTCTTACCCTGCTGAATAAATAACTGTACAGTAAGTGAGTCACCCTTACCCTGCTGAATAAATAACAGTACAGTTAGTGAGTCACCCTTACACTGAATAAATAACTGTACAGTTAGAAAGTTGCTGTTACCCTGCTGAATAAATAACTGTACAGTTAGTGAGTCACCCTTACACTGAATAAATAACTGTACAGTTAGAAAGTTGCTCTTACCCTGCTGAATAAATAACTGTACAGTTAGTGAGTCACCCTTACACTGAATAAATAACTGTACAGTTAGAAAGTTGCTCTTACCCTGCTGAATAAATAACTGTACAGTTAGTGAGTCACCCTTACACTGAATAAATAACTGTACAGTTAGAAAGTTGCTCTTACCCTGCTGAATAAATAACTGTACAGTTAGAAAGTTGCTCTTACCCTGCTGAATAAATAACTGTACAGTTAGTGAGTCACCCTTACCCTGCTGAATAACTGTACAGTTAGTGAGTCACCCTTACCCTGCTGAATAAATAACTATAGTTAGTGAGTCACCCTTACCCTGCTGAATAAATAACTGTACAGTTAGTGAGTCAGCCTTCACCTGCTGAATAAATATCTGTACAGTTAGTGAGTCACCCTTACCTTGCTAAATAAATAACTGTACAGTTAGTGAGTCAACCTTACCCTGCTGAATAAATAATTGTACAGTTAGTGAGTCACCCTTACCCTGCTGAATAAATAACTGTACAGTTAATGAGTCACCCTTACCGTGCTGAAAAAATAACTGTACAGTTAATGAGTTGCCCTTACCCTGCTGAATAAATAACTGTACAGTTAGTGAGTCACTGTTACACTGCTGAATAAATAACTGTACAGTTAGTGAGTCGCCCTTACCCAGCTCAATAAATTACTGTACAGTTAGTGAGTCGCCCTTAACCTGCTGAATAAATAACTGTATAGTTAGTGAGTCACCCTTACCCTGCTGAATAAATAACTGTACAGTTAGAAAGTTGCTCCTACACTGCTGAATAAATAACTGTACAGTTAGTGAGTCACCCTTACCCTGCTGAATAAATAACTACAGTTAGTGAGTCACCCTTACCCTGCTGAATAAATAACTGTACAGTTAGTGAGTCACCCTTACCCTGCTGAATAAATAACGGTACAGTTAGTGAGTCACCCTTACCCTGCTGAATAAATAACGGTACAGTTAGTGAGTCACCCTTACCCTGCTGAATAAATAACTGTACAGTTAGTGAGTCACCCATACCCTGCTGAATAAATAACTGTACAGTTAATGAGTCAGCCTTACCCTGCTGAATAAATAACTGTAGAGTTAGTGAGTCATCCCTACCTTGATGAATAAATAACTGTACAGTTAAGGAGTCACCCTTACCCTGCTGAATAAATAATTGTACAGTTAGTGAGTCACACTTACCCTGCTGAATAAATAACGGTACAGTTAGAAAGTTGCTTTTACCCTGCTGAATAAATAACGGTACAGTTAGTGAGTCACCCTTACCCTGCTGAATAAATGTACCGTTAGTGAGTCGCCCTTACCCTGAATAAATAACTGTACAGTTAGTGAGTCACCCTTACCCTACTGAATAAATAACTGCACAGTTAATGAGTCACCCTTACCCTGCTGAATAATTAACTGTACAGGTAGTGAGTCACCCATACCCTGCTGAATATATAACTGTACAGTTAATGAGTCACCTTTACCCTGCTGAATAATTAACACTACAGTTAGTGAGTCAGCCTTACCCTGCTGAATAAATAACTGTACAGTTAGTGAGTCACCCTTACCTTGCTAAATAAATAACTGTACAGTTAGTGAGTCATCCTTACCCTGCTGAATAAATAACTGTACAGTTAGTGAGCCACACTTACCCAGCTGAATAAATAACTGTACAGTTAGTGAGTCATCCTTACCCTGCTGAATAAATAACTGTACAGTTAGTGATTCGTCCTTACCCTGCTGAATAAATAACTGTACAGATAGGGAGTTGCCCATACACTGCTGAATAAATAACTATACAATTAGTGAGTCACCCTTAACCTACTGAATAAGTAACTGTACAATTAGTGAGTCACCCTTAACCTACTGAATGAATAACTGTACAGTTAGTGAGTCACCCTTAACCTGCTGAATAAATAACTGTACAGTTAGTGAGTCACCCTTACCCTGCTGAATAAATAACTGTGCGGTTAGTGAGTCAGCCTTATCCTGCTGAATAAATAACTGTACAATTAGTGAGTCACCCTTACCCTGCTGAATAAATAACTGTACAGTTAGTGAGTCACACTTACGCTGCTGAATATATAACTGTACAGTTAGTGAGTCACCCTTACCCTTCTGAATAAATAACTGTACAGTTAGTGAGTTGCTCTTACCCTGCTGAATAAATAACTGTGCAGTTAGTGAGTCGTCCTTACCCTGCTAAACAAATAACTGTACAGTTAGTGAGTCTCCCTTACCCTGCTGAATAAATAACTGTACAGTTAGTGAGTCACCCTTACCCTGTTGAATAAATAACTACAGTTAATCAGTCACCCTTACCCTGCTGAATAAATAACTGCACAATTTGTGACTTGCCCTGACACAGCTGTATAAACAACTACAGTTAGTGAGTCAACCTTACCCTGCTGAATAAATAACTGTACAGTTAGTGAGGTACCCTTACCCTGCTGAATCAATAAATGTACAATTAGTGAGTCACCCTTACCCTGCTGAATAAATAATTGTACAGTTAGTGAGTCACCCTTACCCTGCTGAATAAATAACTGTACAGTTAGTGAGTTGCTCTTACCCAGCTGAATAAATAACTGTGCAGTTAGTGAGTTGTCCTTACCCTGCTATAAAAATAACTGTACAGTTAGTGAGTCTCCCTTACCCTGCTGAATAAATAACTGTACAGTTAGTGAGTCACCCTTACCATGCTGAATAAATAACTACAGTTAATGAGTCACCCTTACCCAGCTGAACAAGTAACTGTACCATTAGTGAATCACCCTTAACCTTATGAATAAATAACTGTACAGTTAGTGAATTGTCCTTACCCTGCTGAAGAAATAACTGTACAGTTAATGAGTCACCCTTACCCTGCTGAAGAAATAACTGCACAGTTAATGAGTCACCCTTACCCTGCTGAATAAATAACTGTACAGTTAATGAGTTGCCCTTACCCTGCTGAATAAATAACTGTACAGTTACGGAGTTGCCCATACACTGCTGAATAAATAACTATACAATTAGTGAGTCACCCTTAACCTACTGAATAGGTAACGGTACAATTAGTGAGTCACCCTTAACCTACTGAATGAATAACTGTACAGTTAGTGAGTCACCCTTAACCTGCTCAATAAATAACTGTACAATTAGTGAGTCACCCTTACCCTGCTGAATAAATAACTGTGCGGTTAGTGAGTCAGCCTTATCCTGCTGAATAAATAACTGTACAATTACTGAGTCACCCTTACCCTGCTGAATAAATAAGTGTACAGTTAGTGAGTCACACTTACCCTGCTGAATATATAACTGTACAGTTAGTGAGTCACCCTTACCCTTCTGAATAAATAACTGTACAGTTAGTGAGTTGCTCTTACCCTGCTGAATAAGTAACTGTGCAGTTAGTGAGTCGTCCTAACCCTGCTAAACAAATAACTGTACAGTTAGTGAGTCTCCCTTACCCTGCTGAATAAATAACTGTACAGTTAGTGAGTCACCCTTACCCTGCTGAATAAATAACTACAGTTAATCAGTCACCCTTACCCTGCTGAATAAATAACTGCACAATTTGTGACTTGCCCTGACACAGCTGTATAAACAACTACAGTTAGTGAGTCAAACTTACCCTGCTGAATAAATAACTGCACAGTTAGTGAGGTACCCTTACCCTGCTGAATCAATAAATGTACAATTAGTGAGTCACCCTTACCCTGCTGAATAAATAATTGTACAGTTAGTGAGTCTCCCTTACACTGCTGAATAAATAACTGTACAGTTAGTGAGTTGCTCTTACCCTGCTGAATAAATAACTGTGCAGTTAGTGAGTTGTCCTTACCCTGCTAAACAAATAACTGTACTGTTGTGAGTCTTCCTTACCCTGCTGAATAAATAACTGTACAGTTAGTGAGTCACCCTTACCATGCTGAATAAATAACTACAGTTAATGAGTCACCCTTACCCAGCTGAATAAGTAACTGTATATTTAGTGAGTCACCCATACCCTGCTGAATAAATAACTGTACCGTTAGTGAATCACCCTTAACCTTATGAATAAATAACTGTACAGTTAGTGAGTTGTCCTTACCCTGCTGAATAAATAACCGTACAGTTAATGAGTCACCCTTACGCTGCTGAATAAATAACTGTACAGTTAATGAGTCACCCTTACTCTGCTGAAGAAATAACTGCACAGTTAATGAGTCACCCTTACCCTGCTGAATAAATAACTGTACAGTTAGTGAGTTGCCCTTACCCTGCTGAATAAATAATTGTACAGTTAGTGAGTCACCCTTACCCAGCTGAACAAATCACTGTACACTTAATGAGTTGCTCTTACCCTGCTGAATAAATAACTGTACAGTTAGGGTGTTGCCGATACACTGCTGAATAAATAAGTATACAATTAGTGAGTCACCCTTAAGCTACTGAATAAGTAACTGTACAATTAGTGAGTCACCCTTAACCTACTGAATGAATAACTGTACAGTTAGTGAGTCACCCTTACCCTGCCGAATA
The DNA here is from genome assembly GCF_017639515.1 of Carcharodon carcharias. Classification (NCBI taxonomy): domain Eukaryota; kingdom Metazoa; phylum Chordata; class Chondrichthyes; order Lamniformes; family Lamnidae; genus Carcharodon; species Carcharodon carcharias. The sequence continues at coordinate 30,743,180 of NC_054482.1, read as the reverse complement.
AGTAACTGTACAGTTAGTGAGTCACCCTTACCCTGCTGAATAATAACTGAACCGTTAGTGAATCACCCTTACCCTTCTGAATAAATAACTGCACAATTAGTGAGTTGTCCTTACCCTGCTGAATAAATAACTGTACAGTTAATGAGTCACCCTTACGCTGCTGAATAAATAACTGTACAGTTAATGGGTCACCCTTACCCGGCTGAAGAAATAACTGTACAGTTATTGAGTTGCCCTTACCCTGCTAAATAAATAACTGTACAATTAGTGAGTTGCCCTTACCCTGATGAATAAATAACTGTACAGTTAGGGTGTTGCCCATACACGGCTGAATAAATAACTATAGAATTAGTGAGTCACCCTAAACCTACTGAATAAGTAACTGTACAGTTAGTGACTCACCCTTAACCTGCTGAATAAATAACTGTACACTTAGTGAGTCGCCTTTACCCTGCTGAATAAATAACTGTACAGTTAATGACTCACCGTTACCCTGTTGAATAAATAACTAAACAGTTAGTGAATCACCCTTACCCTTCAGAATAAATAACTGTAGAGTTAGTGAGTTGTCCTTACCCTGCTGAATAAATAATTGCACAGTTAATGAGTCACCCTTACGCTGCTGAATAAATAACTGTACAGTTAATTAGTCACCCTTACCTTGCTGAATTAATAACTGTACAGTTAGTGAGTTGTCCTTACCCTGCTGAATAAATAACTGTACAGTTAGTGAGTCGTCCTTACCCTGCTGAATAAATAACTGTACATTTAGTGAGTTTCCCTTACCCTGCTGAATAAATAATTGTACAGTTAGTGAGTCACCCTTACGTTGCTAAATAAATAACTGTAAAATTACTGAGTCACCCTTACCCTGCTGAATAAATAACTCTACAATTAATGAGTGACCATTAACCTGCTGAATGAATAACTGTAGAGGTACTGAGTCATCCCTACCCTGCTGAATAAATAAATGTGTAGTTAATGAGTCGTCCTTACCCTGCTGAATAAATAACTGTACAGTTAGTGAGTTGCCCTTACCCTGCTGAATAAATATCTGTACAGTTAGTGAGTCACCCTTACCCTGCTGAATAAATAACTGTACAGTTAGGGATCACCCTTACCGTGCTGAATAAATAACTGTACAGTTAGTGAGTCAAACTTACCCTGCTGAATAAATAACTGGACAGTTAGCGAGTCGTCCTTACCCTGCTGAATAAATACCTGTACAGTTAGTGAGTCGTCCTTACCCTGCTGAATAATTAACTGTACAGTTAGTGAGTCACCCTTACCTACTGAATAATTAACTGTACAATTAGTGAGTCACCCTTAAACTAATGAATGAATAACTGTACAGTTAGTGAGTCACCCTTAAACTGCTGAATAAATAACTGTACACTTAGTGAGTCGCCCTTACCCTGCTGAATAAATAACTGTACAGTTAGTGAGTCACCCTTACCCTGCTGAAGAAATAACTACAGTTAGTGAGTCACCCTTACCCTGTTGAATAAATAACTACAGTTAATCAGTCACCCTTACCCTGCTGAATAAATAACAGCACAATTTGTGACTTGCCCTGACACAGCTGTATAAACAACTACAGTTAGTGAGTCAACCTTACCCTGCTGAATAAATAACTGTACAGTTAGTGAGTTACCCTTACCCTGCTGAATAAATAATTGTACAGTTAGTGAGTCACCCTTATCCTGCTGAATAAATAACTGTACAGTTAGTGAGTTGCTCTTACCCAGCTGAATAAATAACTGTGCAGTTAGTGAGTTGTCCTTACCCTGCTAAACAAATAACTGTACAGTTAGTGAGTCTCCCTTACCCTGCTGAATAAATAACTGTACAGTTAGTGAGTCACCCTTACCATGCTGAATAAATAACTACAGTTAATGAGTCACCCTTACCCAGCTGAACAAGTAACTGTACCATTAGTGAATCACCCTTAACCTTATGAATAAATAACTGTACAGTTAGTGAATTGTCCTTACCCTGCTGAAGAAATAACTGTACAGTTAATGAGTCACCCTTACCCTGCTGAAGAAATAACTGCACAGTTAATGAGTCACCCTTACCCTGCTGAATAAATAACTGTACAGTTAATGAGTTGCCCTTACCCTGCTGAATAAATAACTGTACAGTTACGGAGTTGCCCATACACTGCTGAATAAATAACTATACAATTAGTGAGTCACCCTTAACCTACTGAATAAGTAACGGTACAATTAGTGAGTCACCCTTAACCTACTGAATGAATAACTGTACAGTTAGTGAGTCACCCTTAACCTGCTCAATAAATAACTGTACAGTTAGTGAGTCACCCTTACCCTGCTGAATAAATAACTGTGCGGTTAGTGAGTCAGCCTTATCCTGCTGAATAAATAACTGTACAATTACTGAGTCACCCTTACCCTGCTGAATAAATAACTGTACAGTTAGTGAGTCACACTTACCCTGCTGAATATATAACTGTACAGTTAGTGAGTCACCCTTACCCTTCTGAATAAATAACTGTACAGTTAGTGAGTTGCTCTTACCCTGCTGAATAAGTAACTGTGCAGTTAGTGAGTCGTCCTTACCCTGCTAAACAAATAACTGTACAGTTAGTGAGTCACCCTTACCCTGCTGAATAAATAACTACAGTTAATCAGTCACCCTTACCCTGCTGAATAAATAACTGCACAATTTGTGACTTGCCCTGACACAGCTGTATAAACAACTACAGTTAGTGAGTCAAACTTACCCTGCTGAATAAATAACTGTACAGTTAGTGAGGTACCCTTACCCTGCTGAATCAATAAATGTACAATTAGTGAGTCACCCTTACCCTGCTGAATAAATAATTGTACAGTTAGTGAGTCACCCTTACACTGCTGAATAAATAACTGTACAGTTAGTGAGTTGCTCTTACCCTGCTGAATAAATAACTGTGCAGTTAGTGAGTTGTCCTTACCCTGCTAAACAAATAACTGTACTGTTAGTGAGTCTTCCTTACCCTGCTGAATAAATAACTGTACAGTTAGTGAGTCACCCTTACCATGCTGAATAAATAACTACAGTTAATGAGTCACCCTTACCCAGCTGAATAAGTAACTGTATATTTAGTGAGTCACCCATACCCTGCTGAATAAATAACTGTACCGTTAGTGAATCACCCTTAACCTTATGAATAAATAACGGTACAGTTAGTGAGTTGTCCTTACCCTGCTGAATAAATAACCGTACAGTTAATGAGTCACCCTTACGCTGCTGAATAAATAACTGTACAGTTAATGAGTCACCCTTACTCTGCTGAAGAAATAACTGCACAGTTAATGAGTCACCCTTACCCTGCTGAATAAATAACTGTACAGTTAGTGAGTTGCCCTTACCCTGCTGAATAAATAATTGTACAGTTAGTGAGTCACCCTTACCCAGCTGAACAAATCACTGTACACTTAATGAGTTGCTCTTACCCTGCTGAATAAATAACTGTACAGTTAGGGTGTTGCCGATACACTGCTGAATAAATAAGTATACAATTAGTGAGTCACCCTTAAGCTACTGAATAAGTAACTGTACAATTAGTGAGTCACCCTTAACCTACTGAATGAATAACTGTACAGTTAGTGAGTCACCCTTACCCTGCCGAATAAGTAACTGTACAGTTAGTGAGTCACCCTTACCCTGCTGAATAATAACTGAACCGTTAGTGAATCACCCTTACCCTTCTGAATAAATAACTGCACAATTAGTGAGTTGTCCTTACCCTGCTGAATAAATAACTGTACAGTTAATGAGTCACCCTTACGCTGCTGAATAAATAACAGTACAGTTAATGGGTCACCCTTACCCGGCTGAAGAAATAACTGTACAATTAATTAGTCACCCTTAATCAGCTGAATTAATAACGTAACAGTTAGTGAGTTGTCCTTACCCTGCTGAATGAATAACTGTACAGTTAGTGAGTCGTCCTTACCCTGCTGAATAAATAACTGTACAGTTAGTGAGTTGCCCTTACCCTGCTGAATAAATAACTGTACAGTTAGTGAGTCACCCTTACCCTGCTGAATAAATAACTGTACAGTTAGTGAGTCACTCTTACCCTGCTGAATAAAAAACTGTACAGTTAGTGAGTCAACCTTACCCTGCTGAATCAATAACTGTACAGTTAATGAGTCACCCTTACCATTCTGAATAAGTAACTGTACACTTAATGAGTTGCCCTAACCCTGCTGAATAAATAACTGTACAGTTAATGAGTCACCCGTACGCTGCTGAATAAATAACTGTACAATTAATGAGTCGCCTTTACCCGGCTGAATAAATAACTGTACAGTTATTGAGTTGCCCTTACCCTGCTAAATAAATAACTGTACAATTAGTGAGTTGCCCTTACCCTGATGAATAAATAACTGTACAGTTAGGGTGTTGCCCATACACGGCTGAATAAATAACTATAGAATTAGTGAGTCACCCTAAACCTACTGAATAAGTAACTGTACAGTTAGTGACTCACCCTTAACCTGCTGAATAAATAACTGTACACTTAGTGAGTCGCCTTTACCCTGCTGAATAAATAACTGTACAGTTAATGACTCACCGTTACCCTGTTGAATAAATAACTAAACAGTTAGTGAATCACCCTTACCCTTCAGAATAAATAACTGTACAGTTAGTGAGTTGTCCTTACCCTGCTGAATAAATAATTGCACAGTTAATGAGTCACCCTTACGCTGCTGAATAAATAACTGTACAGTTAATTAGTCACCCTTACCTTGCTGAATTAATAACTGTACAGTTAGTGAGTTGTCCTTACCCTGCTGAATAAATAACTGTACAGTTAGTGAGTCGTCCTTACCCTGCTGAATAAATAACTGTACATTTAGTGAGTTTCCCTTACCCTGCTGAATAAATAACTGCGCAGTTAGTGAGCCAGCCTTACCCTGCTGAATAAATAATTGTACAGTTAGTGAGTCACCCTTACGTTGCTAAATAAATAACTGTAAAATTACTGAGTCACCCTTACCCTGCTGAATAAATAACTCTACAATTAATGAGTGACCATTAACCTGCTGAATGAATAACTGTAGAGGTACTGAGTCATCCCTACCCTGCTGAATAAATAAATGTGTAGTTAATGAGTCGTCCTTACCCTGCTGAATAAATAACTGTACAGTTAGTGAGTTGCCCTTACCCTGCTGAATAAATATCTGTACAGTTAGTGAGTCACCCTTACCCTGCTGAATAAATAACTGTACAGTTAGGGATCACCCTTACCGTGCTGAATAAATAACTGTACAGTTAGTGAGTCACCCTTACCCAGCTGAACAAGTAACTGTACCATTAGTGAATCACCCTTAACCTTATGAATAAATAACTGTACAGTTAGTGAATTGTCCTTACCCTGCTGAAGAAATAACTGTACAGTTAATGAGTCACCCTTACCCTGCTGAAGAAATAACTGCACAGTTAATGAGTCACCCTTACCCTGCTGAATAAATAACTGTACAGTTAATGAGTTGCCCTTACCCTGCTGAATAAATAACTGTACAGTTACGGAGTTGCCCATACACTGCTGAATAAATAACTATACAATTAGTGAGTCACCCTTAACCTACTGAATAAGTAACGGTACAATTAGTGAGTCACCCTTAACCTACTGAATGAATAACTGTACAGTTAGTGAGTCACCCTTAACCTGCTCAATAAATAACTGTACAGTTAGTGAGTCACCCTTACCCTGCTGAATAAATAACTGTGCGGTTAGTGAGTCAGCCTTATCCTGCTGAATAAATAACTGTACAATTACTGAGTCACCCTTACCCTGCTGAATAAATAACTGTACAGTTAGTGAGTCACACTTACCCTGCTGAATATATAACTGTACAGTTAGTGAGTCACCCTTACCCTTCTGAATAAATAACTGTACAGTTAGTGAGTTGCTCTTACCCTGCTGAATAAGTAACTGTGCAGTTAGTGAGTCGTCCTTACCCTGCTAAACAAATAACTGTACAGTTAGTGAGTCACCCTTACCCTGCTGAATAAATAACTACAGTTAATCAGTCACCCTTACCCTGCTGAATAAATAACTGCACAATTTGTGACTTGCCCTGACACAGCTGTATAAACAACTACAGTTAGTGAGTCAAACTTACCCTGCTGAATAAATAACTGTACAGTTAGTGAGGTACCCTTACCCTGCTGAATCAATAAATGTACAATTAGTGAGTCACCCTTACCCTGCTGAATAAATAATTGTACAGTTAGTGAGTCACCCTTACACTGCTGAATAAATAACTGTACAGTTAGTGAGTTGCTCTTACCCTGCTGAATAAATAACTGTGCAGTTAGTGAGTTGTCCTTACCCTGCTAAACAAATAACTGTACTGTTAGTGAGTCTTCCTTACCCTGCTGAATAAATAACTGTACAGTTAGTGAGTCACCCTTACCATGCTGAATAAATAACTACAGTTAATGAGTCACCCTTACCCAGCTGAATAAGTAACTGTATATTTAGTGAGTCACCCATACCCTGCTGAATAAATAACTGTACCGTTAGTGAATCACCCTTAACCTTATGAATAAATAACGGTACAGTTAGTGAGTTGTCCTTACCCTGCTGAATAAATAACCGTACAGTTAATGAGTCACCCTTACGCTGCTGAATAAATAACTACAGTTAATCAGTCACCCTTACCCTGCTGAATAAATAACTGCACAATTTGTGACTTGCCCTGACACAGCTGTATAAACAACTACAGTTAGTGAGTCAAACTTACCCTGCTGAATAAATAACTGTACAGTTAGTGAGGTACCCTTACCCTGCTGAATCAATAAATGTACAATTAGTGAGTCACCCTTACCCTGCTGAATAAATAATTGTACAGTTAGTGAGTCACCCTTACACTGCTGAATAAATAACTGTACAGTTAGTGAGTTGCTCTTACCCTGCTGAATAAATAACTGTGCAGTTAGTGAGTTGTCCTTACCCTGCTAAACAAATAACTGTACTGTTAGTGAGTCTTCCTTACCCTGCTGAATAAATAACTGTACAGTTAGTGAGTCACCCTTACCATGCTGAATAAATAACTACAGTTAATGAGTCACCCTTACCCAGCTGAATAAGTAACTGTATATTTAGTGAGTCACCCATACCCTGCTGAATAAATAACTGTACCGTTAGTGAATCACCCTTAACCTTATGAATAAATAACGGTACAGTTAGTGAGTTGTCCTTACCCTGCTGAATAAATAACCGTACAGTTAATGAGTCACCCTTACGCTGCTGAATAAATAACTGTACAGTTAATGAGTCACCCTTACTCTGCTGAAGAAATAACTGCACAGTTAATGAGTCACCCTTACCCTGCTGAATAAATAACTGTACAGTTAGTGAGTTGCCCTTACCCTGCTGAATAAATAATTGTACAGTTAGTGAGTCACCCTTACCCAGCTGAACAAATCACTGTACACTTAATGAGTTGCTCTTACCCTGCTGAATAAATAACTGTACAGTTAGGGTGTTGCCGATACACTGCTGAATAAATAAGTATACAATTAGTGAGTCACCCTTAAGCTACTGAATAAGTAACTGTACAATTAGTGAGTCACCCTTAACCTACTGAATGAATAACTGTACAGTTAGTGAGTCACCCTTACCCTGCCGAATAAGTAACTGTACAGTTAGTGAGTCACCCTTACCCTGCTGAATAATAACTGAACCGTTAGTGAATCACCCTTACCCTTCTGAATAAATAACTGCACAATTAGTGAGTTGTCCTTACCCTGCTGAATAAATAACTGTACAGTTAATGAGTCACCCTTACGCTGCTGAATAAATAACTGTACAGTTAATGGGTCACCCTTACCCGGCTGAAGAAATAACTGTACAATTAATTAGTCACCCTTAATCAGCTGAATTAATAACGTAACAGTTAGTGAGTTGTCCTTACCCTGCTGAATGAATAACTGTACAGTTAGTGAGTCGTCCTTACCCTGCTGAATAAATAACTGTACAGTTAGTGAGTTGCCCTTACCCTGCTGAATAAATAACTGTACAGTTAGTGAGTCACCCTTACCCTGCTGAATAAATAACTGTACAGTTAGTGAGTCACTCTTACCCTGCTGAATAAAAAACTGTACAGTTAGTGAGTCAACCTTACCCTGCTGAATCAATAACTGTACAGTTAATGAGTCACCCTTACCATTCTGAATAAGTAACTGTACACTTAATGAGTTGCCCTAACCCTGCTGAATAAATAACTGTACAGTTAATGAGTCACCCGTACGCTGCTGAATAAATAACTGTACAATTAATGAGTCGCCTTTACCCGGCTGAATAAATAACTGTACAGTTATTGAGTTGCCCTTACCCTGCTAAATAAATAACTGTACAATTAGTGAGTTGCCCTTACCCTGATGAATAAATAACTGTACAGTTAGGGTGTTGCCCATACACGGCTGAATAAATAACTATAGAATTAGTGAGTCACCCTAAACCTACTGAATAAGTAACTGTACAGTTAGTGACTCACCCTTAACCTGCTGAATAAATAACTGTACACTTAGTGAGTCGCCTTTACCCTGCTGAATAAATAACTGTACAGTTAATGACTCACCGTTACCCTGTTGAATAAATAACTAAACAGTTAGTGAATCACCCTTACCCTTCAGAATAAATAACTGTACAGTTAGTGAGTTGTCCTTACCCTGCTGAATAAATAATTGCACAGTTAATGAGTCACCCTTACGCTGCTGAATAAATAACTGTACAGTTAATTAGTCACCCTTACCTTGCTGAATTAATAACTGTACAGTTAGTGAGTTGTCCTTACCCTGCTGAATAAATAACTGTACAGTTAGTGAGTCGTCCTTACCCTGCTGAATAAATAACTGTACATTTAGTGAGTTTCCCTTACCCTGCTGAATAAATAACTGCGCAGTTAGTGAGCCAGCCTTACCCTGCTGAATAAATAATTGTACAGTTAGTGAGTCACCCTTACGTTGCTAAATAAATAACTGTAAAATTACTGAGTCACCCTTACCCTGCTGAATAAATAACTCTACAATTAATGAGTGACCATTAACCTGCTGAATGAATAACTGTAGAGGTACTGAGTCATCCCTACCCTGCTGAATAAATAAATGTGTAGTTAATGAGTCGTCCTTACCCTGCTGAATAAATAACTGTACAGTTAGTGAGTTGCCCTTACCCTGCTGAATAAATATCTGTACAGTTAGTGAGTCACCCTTACCCTGCTGAATAAATAACTGTACAGTTAGGGATCACCCTTACCGTGCTGAATAAATAACTGTACAGTTAGTGAGTCAAACTTACCCTGCTGAATAAATAACTGGACAGTTAGCGAGTCGTCCTTACCCTGCTGAATAAATACCTGTACAGTTAGTGAGTCGTCCTTACCCTGCTGAATAATTAACTGTACAGTTAGTGAGTCACCCTTACCTACTGAATAATTAACTGTACAATTAGTGAGTCACCCTTAAACTAATGAATGAATAACTGTACAGTTAGTGAGTCACCCTTAAACTGCTGAATAAATAACTGTACACTTAGTGAGTCGCCCTTACCCTGCTGAATAAATAACTGTACAGTTAGTGAGTCACCCTTACCCTGCTGAAGAAATAACTACAGTTAGTGAGTCACCCTTACCCTGTTGAATAAATAACTACAGTTAATCAGTCACCCTTACCCTGCTGAATAAATAACAGCACAATTTGTGACTTGCCCTGACACAGCTGTATAAACAACTACAGTTAGTGAGTCAACCTTACCCTGCTGAATAAATAACTGTACAGTTAGTGAGTTACCCTTACCCTGCTGAATCAATAAATGTACAATTAGTGAGTCACCCTTACCCTGCTGAATAAATAATTGTACAGTTAGTGAGTCACCCTTATCCTGCTGAATAAATAACTGTACAGTTAGTGAGTTGCTCTTACCCAGCTGAATAAATAACTGTGCAGTTAGTGAGTTGTCCTTACCCTGCTAAACAAATAACTGTACAGTTAGTGAGTCTCCCTTACCCTGCTGAATAAATAACTGTACAGTTAGTGAGTCACCCTTACCCTGCTGAATAAATAACTGTACAGTTAATGAGTTGCCCTTACCCTGCTGAATAAATAACTGTACAGTTACGGAGTTGCCCATACACTGCTGAATAAATAACTATACAATTAGTGAGTCACCCTTAACCTACTGAATAAGTAACGGTACAATTAGTGAGTCACCCTTAACCTACTGAATGAATAACTGTACAGTTAGTGAGTCACCCTTAACCTGCTCAATAAATAACTGTACAGTTAGTGAGTCACCCTTACCCTGCTGAATAAATAACTGTGCGGTTAGTGAGTCAGCCTTATCCTGCTGAATAAATAACTGTACAATTACTGAGTCACCCTTACCCTGCTGAATAAATAACTGTACAGTTAGTGAGTCACACTTACCCTGCTGAATATATAACTGTACAGTTAGTGAGTCACCCTTACCCTTCTGAATAAATAACTGTACAGTTAGTGAGTTGCTCTTACCCTGCTGAATAAGTAACTGTGCAGTTAGTGAGTCGTCCTTACCCTGCTAAACAAATAACTGTACAGTTAGTGAGTCACCCTTACCCTGCTGAATAAATAACTACAGTTAATCAGTCACCCTTACCCTGCTGAATAAATAACTGCACAATTTGTGACTTGCCCTGACACAGCTGTATAAACAACTACAGTTAGTGAGTCAAACTTACCCTGCTGAATAAATAACTGTACAGTTAGTGAGGTACCCTTACCCTGCTGAATCAATAAATGTACAATTAGTGAGTCACCCTTACCCTGCTGAATAAATAATTGTACAGTTAGTGAGTCACCCTTACACTGCTGAATAAATAACTGTACAGTTAGTGAGTTGCTCTTACCCTGCTGAATAAATAACTGTGCAGTTAGTGAGTTGTCCTTACCCTGCTAAACAAATAACTGTACTGTTAGTGAGTCTTCCTTACCCTGCTGAATAAATAACTGTACAGTTAGTGAGTCACCCTTACCATGCTGAATAAATAACTACAGTTAATGAGTCACCCTTACCCAGCTGAATAAGTAACTGTATATTTAGTGAGTCACCCATACCCTGCTGAATAAATAACTGTACCGTTAGTGAATCACCCTTAACCTTATGAATAAATAACGGTACAGTTAGTGAGTTGTCCTTACCCTGCTGAATAAATAACCGTACAGTTAATGAGTCACCCTTACGCTGCTGAATAAATAACTGTACAGTTAATGAGTCACCCTTACTCTGCTGAAGAAATAACTGCACAGTTAATGAGTCACCCTTACCCTGCTGAATAAATAACTGTACAGTTAGTGAGTTGCCCTTACCCTGCTGAATAAATAATTGTACAGTTAGTGAGTCACCCTTACCCAGCTGAACAAATCACTGTACACTTAATGAGTTGCTCTTACCCTGCTGAATAAATAACTGTACAGTTAGGGTGTTGCCGATACACTGCTGAATAAATAAGTATACAATTAGTGAGTCACCCTTAAGCTACTGAATAAGTAACTGTACAATTAGTGAGTCACCCTTAACCTACTGAATGAATAACTGTACAGTTAGTGAGTCACCCTTACCCTGCCGAATAAGTAACTGTACAGTTAGTGAGTCACCCTTACCCTGCTGAATAATAACTGAACCGTTAGTGAATCACCCTTACCCTTCTGAATAAATAACTGCACAATTAGTGAGTTGTCCTTACCCTGCTGAATAAATAACTGTACAGTTAATGAGTCACCCTTACGCTGCTGAATAAATAACTGTACAGTTAATGGGTCACCCTTACCCGGCTGAAGAAATAACTGTACAATTAATTAGTCACCCTTAATCAGCTGAATTAATAACGTAACAGTTAGTGAGTTGTCCTTACCCTGCTGAATGAATAACTGTACAGTTAGTGAGTCGTCCTTACCCTGCTGAATAAATAACTGTACAGTTAGTGAGTTGCCCTTACCCTGCTGAATAAATAACTGTACAGTTAGTGAGTCACCCTTACCCTGCTGAATAAATAACTGTACAGTTAGTGAGTCACTCTTACCCTGCTGAATAAAAAACTGTACAGTTAGTGAGTCAACCTTACCCTGCTGAATCAATAACTGTACAGTTAATGAGTCACCCTTACCATTCTGAATAAGTAACTGTACACTTAATGAGTTGCCCTAACCCTGCTGAATAAATAACTGTACAGTTAATGAGTCACCCGTACGCTGCTGAATAAATAACTGTACAATTAATGAGTCGCCTTTACCCGGCTGAATAAATAACTGTACAGTTATTGAGTTGCCCTTACCCTGCTAAATAAATAACTGTACAATTAGTGAGTTGCCCTTACCCTGATGAATAAATAACTGTACAGTTAGGGTGTTGCCCATACACGGCTGAATAAATAACTATAGAATTAGTGAGTCACCCTAAACCTACTGAATAAGTAACTGTACAGTTAGTGACTCACCCTTAACCTGCTGAATAAATAACTGTACACTTAGTGAGTCGCCTTTACCCTGCTGAATAAATAACTGTACAGTTAATGACTCACCGTTACCCTGTTGAATAAATAACTAAACAGTTAGTGAATCACCCTTACCCTTCAGAATAAATAACTGTACAGTTAGTGAGTTGTCCTTACCCTGCTGAATAAATAATTGCACAGTTAATGAGTCACCCTTACGCTGCTGAATAAATAACTGTACAGTTAATTAGTCACCCTTACCTTGCTGAATTAATAACTGTACAGTTAGTGAGTTGTCCTTACCCTGCTGAATAAATAACTGTACAGTTAGTGAGTCGTCCTTACCCTGCTGAATAAATAACTGTACATTTAGTGAGTTTCCCTTACCCTGCTGAATAAATAACTGCGCAGTTAGTGAGCCAGCCTTACCCTGCTGAATAAATAATTGTACAGTTAGTGAGTCACCCTTACGTTGCTAAATAAATAACTGTAAAATTACTGAGTCACCCTTACCCTGCTGAATAAATAACTCTACAATTAATGAGTGACCATTAACCTGCTGAATGAATAACTGTAGAGGTACTGAGTCATCCCTACCCTGCTGAATAAATAAATGTGTAGTTAATGAGTCGTCCTTACCCTGCTGAATAAATAACTGTACAGTTAGTGAGTTGCCCTTACCCTGCTGAATAAATATCTGTACAGTTAATGAGTCACCCTTACCCTGCTGAATAAATAACTGTACAGTTAGGGATCACCCTTACCGTGCTGAATAAATAACTGTACAGTTAGTGAGTCAAACTTACCCTGCTGAATAAATAACTGGACAGTTAGCGAGTCGTCCTTACCCTGCTGAATAAATACCTGTACAGTTAGTGAGTCGTCCTTACCCTGCTGAATAATTAACTGTACAGTTAGTGAGTCACCCTTACCTACTGAATAATTAACTGTACAATTAGTGAGTCACCCTTAAACTAATGAATGAATAACTGTACAGTTAGTGAGTCACCCTTAAACTGCTGAATAAATAACTGTACACTTAGTGAGTCGCCCTTACCCTGCTGAATAAATAACTGTACAGTTAGTGAGTCACCCTTACCCTGCTGAAGAAATAACTACAGTTAGTGAGTCACCCTTACCCTGTTGAATAAATAACTACAGTTAATCAGTCACCCTTACCCTGCTGAATAAATAACAGCACAATTTGTGACTTGCCCTGACACAGCTGTATAAACAACTACAGTTAGTGAGTCAACCTTACCCTGCTGAATAAATAACTGTACAGTTAGTGAGTTACCCTTACCCTGCTGAATCAATAAATGTACAATTAGTGAGTCACCCTTACCCTGCTGAATAAATAATTGTACAGTTAGTGAGTCACCCTTATCCTGCTGAATAAATAACTGTACAGTTAGTGAGTTGCTCTTACCCAGCTGAATAAATAACTGTGCAGTTAGTGAGTTGTCCTTACCCTGCTAAACAAATAACTGTACAGTTAGTGAGTCTCCCTTACCCTGCTGAATAAATAACTGTACAGTTAGTGAGTCACCCTTACCATGCTGAATAAATAACTACAGTTAATGAGTCACCCTTACCCAGCTGAACAAGTAACTGTACCATTAGTGAATCACCCTTAACCTTATGAATAAATAACTGTACAGTTAGTGAATTGTCCTTACCCTGCTGAAGAAATAACTGTACAGTTAATGAGTCACCCTTACCCTGCTGAAGAAATAACTGCACAGTTAATGAGTCACCCTTACCCTGCTGAATAAATAACTGTACAGTTAATGAGTTGCCCTTACCCTGCTGAATAAATAACTGTACAGTTACGGAGTTGCCCATACACTGCTGAATAAATAACTATACAATTAGTGAGTCACCCTTAACCTACTGAATAAGTAACGGTACAATTAGTGAGTCACCCTTAACCTACTGAATGAATAACTGTACAGTTAGTGAGTCACCCTTAACCTGCTCAATAAATAACTGTACAGTTAGTGAGTCACCCTTACCCTGCTGAATAAATAACTGTGCGGTTAGTGAGTCAGCCTTATCCTGCTGAATAAATAACTGTACAATTACTGAGTCACCCTTACCCTGCTGAATAAATAACTGTACAGTTAGTGAGTCACACTTACCCTGCTGAATATATAACTGTACAGTTAGTGAGTCACCCTTACCCTTCTGAATAAATAACTGTACAGTTAGTGAGTTGCTCTTACCCTGCTGAATAAGTAACTGTGCAGTTAGTGAGTCGTCCTTACCCTGCTAAACAAATAACTGTACAGTTAGTGAGTCACCCTTACCCTGCTGAATAAATAACTACAGTTAATCAGTCACCCTTACCCTGCTGAATAAATAACTGCACAATTTGTGACTTGCCCTGACACAGCTGTATAAACAACTACAGTTAGTGAGTCAAACTTACCCTGCTGAATAAATAACTGTACAGTTAGTGAGGTACCCTTACCCTGCTGAATCAATAAATGTACAATTAGTGAGTCACCCTTACCCTGCTGAATAAATAATTGTACAGTTAGTGAGTCACCCTTACACTGCTGAATAAATAACTGTACAGTTAGTGAGTTGCTCTTACCCTGCTGAATAAATAACTGTGCAGTTAGTGAGTTGTCCTTACCCTGCTAAACAAATAACTGTACTGTTAGTGAGTCTTCCTTACCCTGCTGAATAAATAACTGTACAGTTAGTGAGTCACCCTTACCATGCTGAATAAATAACTACAGTTAATGAGTCACCCTTACCCAGCTGAATAAGTAACTGTATATTTAGTGAGTCACCCATACCCTGCTGAATAAATAACTGTACCGTTAGTGAATCACCCTTAACCTTATGAATAAATAACGGTACAGTTAGTGAGTTGTCCTTACCCTGCTGAATAAATAACCGTACAGTTAATGAGTCACCCTTACGCTGCTGAATAAATAACTGTACAGTTAATGAGTCACCCTTACTCTGCTGAAGAAATAACTGCACAGTTAATGAGTCACCCTTACCCTGCTGAATAAATAACTGTACAGTTAGTGAGTTGCCCTTACCCTGCTGAATAAATAATTGTACAGTTAGTGAGTCACCCTTACCCAGCTGAACAAATCACTGTACACTTAATGAGTTGCTCTTACCCTGCTGAATAAATAACTGTACAGTTAGGGTGTTGCCGATACACTGCTGAATAAATAAGTATACAATTAGTGAGTCACCCTTAAGCTACTGAATAAGTAACTGTACAATTAGTGAGTCACCCTTAACCTACTGAATGAATAACTGTACAGTTAGTGAGTCACCCTTACCCTGCCGAATAAGTAACTGTACAGTTAGTGAGTCACCCTTACCCTGCTGAATAATAACTGAACCGTTAGTGAATCACCCTTACCCTTCTGAATAAATAACTGCACTATTAGTGAGTTGTCCTTACCCTGCTGAATAAATAACTGTACAGTTAATGAGTCACCCTTACGCTGCTGAATAAATAACAGTACAGTTAATGGGTCACCCTTACCCGGCTGAAGAAATAACTGTACAATTAATTAGTCACCCTTAATCAGCTGAATTAATAACGTAACAGTTAGTGAGTTGTCCTTACCCTGCTGAATGAATAACTGTACAGTTAGTGAGTCGTCCTTACCCTGCTGAATAAATAACTGTACAGTTAGTGAGTTGCCCTTACCCTGCTGAATAAATAACTGTACAGTTAGTGAGTCACCCTTACCCTGCTGAATAAATAACTGTACAGTTAGTGAGTCACTCTTACCCTGCTGAATAAAAAACTGTACAGTTAGTGAGTCAACCTTACCCTGCTGAATCAATAACTGTACAGTTAATGAGTCACCCTTACCATTCTGAATAAGTAACTGTACACTTAATGAGTTGCCCTAACCCTGCTGAATAAATAACTGTACAGTTAATGAGTCACCCGTACGCTGCTGAATAAATAACTGTACAATTAATGAGTCGCCTTTACCCGGCTGAATAAATAACTGTACAGTTATTGAGTTGCCCTTACCCTGCTAAATAAATAACTGTACAATTAGTGAGTTGCCCTTACCCTGATGAATAAATAACTGTACAGTTAGGGTGTTGCCCATACACGGCTGAATAAATAACTATAGAATTAGTGAGTCACCCTAAACCTACTGAATAAGTAACTGTACAGTTAGTGACTCACCCTTAACCTGCTGAATAAATAACTGTACACTTAGTGAGTCGCCTTTACCCTGCTGAATAAATAACTGTACAGTTAATGACTCACCGTTACCCTGTTGAATAAATAACTAAACAGTTAGTGAATCACCCTTACCCTTCAGAATAAATAACTGTACAGTTAGTGAGTTGTCCTTACCCTGCTGAATAAATAATTGTACAGTTAATGAGTCACCCTTACGCTGCTGAATAAATAACTGTACAGTTAATTAGTCACCCTTACCTTGCTGAATTAATAACTGTACAGTTAGTGAGTTGTCCTTACCCTGCTGAATAAATAACTGTACAGTTAGTGAGTCGTCCTTACCCTGCTGAATAAATAACTGTACATTTAGTGAGTTTCCCTTACCCTGCTGAATAAATAACTGCGCAGTTAGTGAGCCAGCCTTACCCTGCTGAATAAATAATTGTACAGTTAGTGAGTCACCCTTACGTTGCTAAATAAATAACTGTAAAATTACTGAGTCACCCTTACCCTGCTGAATAAATAACTCTACAATTAATGAGTGACCATTAACCTGCTGAATGAATAACTGTAGAGGTACTGAGTCATCCCTACCCTGCTGAATAAATAAATGTGTAGTTAGTGAGTCGTCCTTACCCTGCTGAATAAATAACTGTACAGTTAGTGAGTCGCCCTTACCCTGCTGAATAAATATCTGTACAGTTAGTGAGTCACCCTTACCCTGCTGAATAAATAACTGTACAGTTAGGGATCACCCTTACCGTGCTGAATAAATAACTGTACAGTTAGTGAGTCAAACTTACCCTGCTGAATAAATAACTGGACAGTTAGCGAGTCGTCCTTACCCTGCTGAATAAATACCTGTACAGTTAGTGAGTCGTCCTTACCCTGCTGAATAATTAACTGTACAGTTAGTGAGTCACCCTTACCTACTGAATAATTAACTGTACAATTAGTGAGTCACCCTTAAACTAATGAATGAATAACTGTACAGTTAGTGAGTCACCCTTAAACTGCTGAATAAATAACTGTACACTTAGTGAGTCGCCCTTACCCTGCTGAATAAATAACTGTACAGTTAGTGAGTCACCCTTACCCTGCTGAAGAAATAACTACAGTTAGTGAGTCACCCTTACCCTGTTGAATAAATAACTACAGTTAATCAGTCACCCTTACCCTGCTGAATAAATAACAGCACAATTTGTGACTTGCCCTGACACAGCTGTATAAACAACTACAGTTAGTGAGTCAACCTTACCCTGCTGAATAAATAACTGTACAGTTAGTGAGTTACCCTTACCCTGCTGAATCAATAAATGTACAATTAGTGAGTCACCCTTACCCTGCTGAATAAATAATTGTACAGTTAGTGAGTCACCCTTACCCTGCTGAATAAATAACTGTACAGTTAGTGAGTTGCTCTTACCCAGCTGAATAAATAACTGTGCAGTTAATGAGTTGTCCTTACCCTGCTAAACAAATAACTGTACAGTTAGTGAGTCTCCCTTACCCTGCTGAATAAATAACTGTACAGTTAGTGAGTCACCCTTACCATGCTGAATAAATAACTACAGTTAATGAGTCACCCTTACCCAGCTGAACAAGTAACTGTACCATTAGTGAATCACCCTTAACCTTATGAATAAATAACTGTACAGTTAGTGAATTGTCCTTACTCTGCTGAAGAAATAACTGTACAGTTAATGAGTCACCCTTACCCTGCTGAAGAAATAACTGCACAGTTAATGAGTCACCCTTACCCTGCTGAATAAATAACTGTACAGTTAATGAGTTGCCCTTACCCTGCTGAATAAATAACTGTACAGTTACGGAGTTGCCCATACACTGCTGAATAAATAACTATACAATTAGTGAGTCACCCTTAACCTACTGAATAAGTAACAGTACAATTAGTGAGTCACCCTTAACCTACTGAATGAATAACTGTACAGTTAGTGAGTCACCCTTAACCTGCTCAATAAATAACTGTACAGTTAGTGAGTCACCCTTACCCTGCTGAATAAATAACTGTGCGGTTAGTGAGTCAGCCTTATCCTGCTGAATAAATAACTGTACAATTACTGAGTCACCCTTACCCTGCTGAATAAATAACTGTACAGTTAGTGAGTCACACTTACCCTGCTGAATATATAACTGTACAGTTAGTGAGTCACCCTTACCCTTCGGAATAAATAACTGTACAGTTAGTGAGTTGCTCTTACCCTGCTGAATAAGTAACTGTGCAGTTAGTGAGTCGTCCTTACCCTGCTAAACAAATAACTGTACAGTTAGTGAGTCACCCTTACCCTGCTGAATAAATAACTACAGTTAATCAGTCACCCTTACCCTGCTGAATAAATAACTGCACAATTTGTGACTTGCCCTGACACAGCTGTACAAACAACTACAGTTAGTGAGTCAAACTTACCCTGCTGAATAAATAACTGTACAGTTAGTGAGGTACCCTTACCCTGCTGAATCAATAAATGTACAATTAGTGAGTCACCCTTACCCTGCTGAATAAATAATTGTACAGTTAGTGAGTCACCCTTACACTGCTGAATAAATAACTGTACAGTTAGTGAGTTGCTCTTACCCTGCTGAATAAATAACTGTGCAGTTAGTGAGTTGTCCTTACCCTGCTAAACAAATAACTGTACTGTTAGTGAGTCTTCCTTACCCTGCTGAATAAATAACTGTACAGTTAGTGAGTCACCCTTACCATGCTGAATAAATAACTACAGTTAATGAGTCACCCTTACCCAGCTGAATAAGTAACTGTATATTTAGTGAGTCACCCATACCCTGCTGAATAAATAACTGTACCGTTAGTGAATCACCCTTAACCTTATGAATAAATAACGGTACAGTTAGTGAGTTGTCCTTACCCTGCTGAATAAATAACCGTACAGTTAATGAGTCACCCTTACGCTGCTGAATAAATAACTGTACAGTTAATGAGTCACCCTTACTCTGCTGAAGAAATAACTGCACAGTTAATGAGTCACCCTTACCCTGCTGAATAAATAACTGTACAGTTAGTGAGTTGCCCTTACCCTGCTGAATAAATAATTGTACAGTTAGTGAGTCACCCTTACCCAGCTGAACAAATCACTGTACACTTAATGAGTTGCTCTTACCCTGCTGAATAAATAACTGTACAGTTAGGGTGTTGCCGATACACTGCTGAATAAATAAGTATACAATTAGTGAGTCACCCTTAAGCTACTGAATAAGTAACTGTACAATTAGTGAGTCACCCTTAACCTACTGAATGAATAACTGTACAGTTAGTGAGTCACCCTTACCCTGCCGAATAAGTAACTGTACAGTTAGTGAGTCACCCTTACCCTGCTGAATAATAACTGAACCGTTAGTGAATCACCCTTACCCTTCTGAATAAATAACTGCACTATTAGTGAGTTGTCCTTACCCTGCTGAATAAATAACTGTACAGTTAATGAGTCACCCTTACGCTGCTGAATAAATAACAGTACAGTTAATGGGTCACCCTTACCCGGCTGAAGAAATAACTGTACAATTAATTAGTCACCCTTAATCAGCTGAATTAATAACGTAACAGTTAGTGAGTTGTCCTTACCCTGCTGAATGAATAACTGTACAGTTAGTGAGTCGTCCTTACCCTGCTGAATAAATAACTGTACAGTTAGTGAGTTGCCCTTACCCTGCTGAATAAATAACTGTACAGTTAGTGAGTCACCCTTACCCTGCTGAATAAATAACTGTACAGTTAGTGAGTCACTCTTACCCTGCTGAATAAAAAACTGTACAGTTAGTGAGTCAACCTTACCCTGCTGAATCAATAACTGTACAGTTAATGAGTCACCCTTACCATTCTGAATAAGTAACTGTACACTTAATGAGTTGCCCTAACCCTGCTGAATAAATAACTGTACAGTTAATGAGTCACCCGTACGCTGCTGAATAAATAACTGTACAATTAATGAGTCGCCTTTACCCGGCTGAATAAATAACTGTACAGTTATTGAGTTGCCCTTACCCTGCTAAATAAATAACTGTACAATTAGTGAGTTGCCCTTACCCTGATGAATAAATAACTGTACAGTTAGGGTGTTGCCCATACACGGCTGAATAAATAACTATAGAATTAGTGAGTCACCCTAAACCTACTGAATAAGTAACTGTACAGTTAGTGACTCACCCTTAACCTGCTGAATAAATAACTGTACACTTAGTGAGTCGCCTTTACCCTGCTGAATAAATAACTGTACAGTTAATGACTCACCGTTACCCTGTTGAATAAATAACTAAACAGTTAGTGAATCACCCTTACCCTTCAGAATAAATAACTGTACAGTTAGTGAGTTGTCCTTACCCTGCTGAATAAATAATTGTACAGTTAATGAGTCACCCTTACGCTGCTGAATAAATAACTGTACAGTTAATTAGTCACCCTTACCTTGCTGAATTAATAACTGTACAGTTAGTGAGTTGTCCTTACCCTGCTGAATAAATAACTGTACAGTTAGTGAGTCGTCCTTACCCTGCTGAATAAATAACTGTACATTTAGTGAGTTTCCCTTACCCTGCTGAATAAATAACTGCGCAGTTAGTGAGCCAGCCTTACCCTGCTGAATAAATAATTGTACAGTTAGTGAGTCACCCTTACGTTGCTAAATAAATAACTGTAAAATTACTGAGTCACCCTTACCCTGCTGAATAAATAACTCTACAATTAATGAGTGACCATTAACCTGCTGAATGAATAACTGTAGAGGTACTGAGTCATCCCTACCCTGCTGAATAAATAAATGTGTAGTTAGTGAGTCGTCCTTACCCTGCTGAATAAATAACTGTACAGTTAGTGAGTCGCCCTTACCCTGCTGAATAAATATCTGTACAGTTAGTGAGTCACCCTTACCCTGCTGAATAAATAACTGTACAGTTAGGGATCACCCTTACCGTGCTGAATAAATAACTGTACAGTTAGTGAGTCAAACTTACCCTGCTGAATAAATAACTGGACAGTTAGCGAGTCGTCCTTACCCTGCTGAATAAATACCTGTACAGTTAGTGAGTCGTCCTTACCCTGCTGAATAATTAACTGTACAGTTAGTGAGTCACCCTTACCTACTGAATAATTAACTGTACAATTAGTGAGTCACCCTTAAACTAATGAATGAATAACTGTACAGTTAGTGAGTCACCCTTAAACTGCTGAATAAATAACTGTACACTTAGTGAGTCGCCCTTACCCTGCTGAATAAATAACTGTACAGTTAGTGAGTCACCCTTACCCTGCTGAAGAAATAACTACAGTTAGTGAGTCACCCTTACCCTGTTGAATAAATAACTACAGTTAATCAGTCACCCTTACCCTGCTGAATAAATAACAGCACAATTTGTGACTTGCCCTGACACAGCTGTATAAACAACTACAGTTAGTGAGTCAACCTTACCCTGCTGAATAAATAACTGTACAGTTAGTGAGTTACCCTTACCCTGCTGAATCAATAAATGTACAATTAGTGAGTCACCCTTACCCTGCTGAATAAATAATTGTACAGTTAGTGAGTCACCCTTACCCTGCTGAATAAATAACTGTACAGTTAGTGAGTTGCTCTTACCCAGCTGAATAAATAACTGTGCAGTTAATGAGTTGTCCTTACCCTGCTAAACAAATAACTGTACAGTTAGTGAGTCTCCCTTACCCTGCTGAATAAATAACTGTACAGTTAGTGAGTCACCCTTACCATGCTGAATAAATAACTACAGTTAATGAGTCACCCTTACCCAGCTGAACAAGTAACTGTACCATTAGTGAATCACCCTTAACCTTATGAATAAATAACTGTACAGTTAGTGAATTGTCCTTACTCTGCTGAAGAAATAACTGTACAGTTAATGAGTCACCCTTACCCTGCTGAAGAAATAACTGCACAGTTAATGAGTCACCCTTACCCTGCTGAATAAATAACTGTACAGTTAATGAGTTGCCCTTACCCTGCTGAATAAATAACTGTACAGTTACGGAGTTGCCCATACACTGCTGAATAAATAACTATACAATTAGTGAGTCACCCTTAACCTACTGAATAAGTAACAGTACAATTAGTGAGTCACCCTTAACCTACTGAATGAATAACTGTACAGTTAGTGAGTCACCCTTAACCTGCTCAATAAATAACTGTACAGTTAGTGAGTCACCCTTACCCTGCTGAATAAATAACTGTGCGGTTAGTGAGTCAGCCTTATCCTGCTGAATAAATAACTGTACAATTACTGAGTCACCCTTACCCTGCTGAATAAATAACTGTACAGTTAGTGAGTCACACTTACCCTGCTGAATATATAACTGTACAGTTAGTGAGTCACCCTTACCCTTCGGAATAAATAACTGTACAGTTAGTGAGTTGCTCTTACCCTGCTGAATAAGTAACTGTGCAGTTAGTGAGTCGTCCTTACCCTGCTAAACAAATAACTGTACAGTTAGTGAGTCACCCTTACCCTGCTGAATAAATAACTACAGTTAATCAGTCACCCTTACCCTGCTGAATAAATAACTGCACAATTTGTGACTTGCCCTGACACAGCTGTACAAACAACTACAGTTAGTGAGTCAAACTTACCCTGCTGAATAAATAACTGTACAGTTAGTGAGGTACCCTTACCCTGCTGAATCAATAAATGTACAATTAGTGAGTCACCCTTACCCTGCTGAATAAATAATTGTACAGTTAGTGAGTCACCCTTACACTGCTGAATAAATAACTGTACAGTTAGTGAGTTGCTCTTACCCTGCTGAATAAATAACTGTGCAGTTAGTGAGTTGTCCTTACCCTGCTAAACAAATAACTGTACTGTTAGTGAGTCTTCCTTACCCTGCTGAATAAATAACTGTACAGTTAGTGAGTCACCCTTACCATGCTGAATAAATAACTACAGTTAATGAGTCACCCTTACCCAGCTGAATAAGTAACTGTATATTTAGTGAGTCACCCATACCCTGCTGAATAAATAACTGTACCGTTAGTGAATCACCCTTAACCTTATGAATAAATAACTGTACAGTTAGTGAGTTGTCCTTACCCTGCTGAATAAATAACCGTACAGTTAATGAGTCACCCTTACGCTGCTGAATAAATAACTGTACAGTTAATGAGTCACCCTTACTCTGCTGAAGAAATAACTGCACAGTTAATGAGTCACCCTTACCCTGCTGAATAAATAACTGTACAGTTAGTGAGTTGCCCTTACCCTGCTGAATAAATAATTGTACAGTTAGTGAGTCACCCTTACCCAGCTGAACAAATCACTGTACACTTAATGAGTTGCTCTTACCCTGCTGAATAAATAACTGTACAGTTAGGGTGTTGCCGATACACTGCTGAATAAATAAGTATACAATTAGTGAGTCACCCTTAAGCTACTGAATAAGTAACTGTACAATTAGTGAGTCACCCTTAACCTACTGAATGAATAACTGTACAGTTAGTGAGTCACCCTTACCCTGCCGAATAAGTAACTGTACAGTTAGTGAGTCACCCTTACCCTGCTGAATAATAACTGAACCGTTAGTGAATCACCCTTACCCTTCTGAATAAATAACTGCACTATTAGTGAGTTGTCCTTACCCTGCTGAATAAATAACTGTACAGTTAATGAGTCACCCTTACGCTGCTGAATAAATAACTGTACAGTTAATGGGTCAACCTTACCCGGCTGAAGAAATAACTGTACAATTAATTAGTCACCCTTAATCAGCTGAATTAATAACGTAACAGTTAGTGAGTTGTCCTTACCCTGCTGAATGAATAACTGTACAGTTAGTGAGTCGTCCTTACCCTGCTGAATAAATAACTGTACAGTTAGTGAGTTGCCCTTACCCTGCTGAATAAATAACTGTACAGTTAGTGAGTCACCCTTACCCTGCTGAATAAATAACTGTACAGTTAGTGAGTCACTCTTACCCTGCTGAATAAAAAACTGTACAGTTAGTGAGTCAACCTTACCCTGCTGAATCAATAACTGTACAGTTAGTGAGTCACCCTTACCATTCTGAATAAGTAACTGTACACTTAATGAGTTGCCCTAACCCTGCTGAATAAATAACTGTACAGTTAATGAGTCACCCGTACGCTGCTGAATAAATAACTGTACAATTAATGAGTCGCCTTTACCCGGCTGAATAAATAACTGTACAGTTATTGAGTTGCCCTTACCCTGCTAAATAAATAACTGTACAATTAGTGAGTTGCCCTTACCCTGATGAATAAATAACTGTACAGTTAGGGTGTTGCCCATACACGGCTGAATAAATAACTATAGAATTAGTGAGTCACCCTAAACCTACTGAATAAGTAACTGTACAGTTAGTGACTCACCCTTAACCTGCTGAATAAATAACTGTACACTTAGTGAGTCGCCTTTACCCTGCTGAATAAATAACTGTACAGTTAATGACTCACCGTTACCCTGTTGAATAAATAACTAAACAGTTAGTGAATCACCCTTACCCTTCAGAATAAATAACTGTACAGTTAGTGAGTTGTCCTTACCCTGCTGAATAAATAATTGTACAGTTAATGAGTCACCCTTACGCTGCTGAATAAATAACTGTACAGTTAATTAGTCACCCTTACCTTGCTGAATTAATAACTGTACAGTTAGTGAGTTGTCCTTACCCTGCTGAATAAATAACTGTACAGTTAGTGAGTCGTCCTTACCCTGCTGAATAAATAACTGTACATTTAGTGAGTTTCCCTTACCCTGCTGAATAAATAACTGCGCAGTTAGTGAGCCAGCCTTACCCTGCTGAATAAATAATTGTACAGTTAGTGAGTCACCCTTACGTTGCTAAATAAATAACTGTAAAATTACTGAGTCACCCTTACCCTGCTGAATAAATAACTCTACAATTAATGAGTGACCATTAACCTGCTGAATGAATAACTGTAGAGGTACTGAGTCATCCCTACCCTGCTGAATAAATAAATGTGTAGTTAATGAGTCGTCCTTACCCTGCTGAATAAATAACTGTACAGTTAGTGAGTTGCCCTTACCCTGCTGAATAAATATCTGTACAGTTAGTGAGTCACCCTTACCCTGCTGAATAAATAACTCTACAATTAATGAGTGACCATTAACCTGCTGAATGAATAACTGTAGAGGTACTGAGTCATCCCTACCCTGCTGAATAAATAAATGTGTAGTTAGTGAGTCGTCCTTACCCTGCTGAATAAATAACTGTACAGTTAGTGAGTTGCCCTTACCCTGCTGAATAAATATCTGTGCAGTTAGTGAGTCACCCTTACCCTGCTGAATAAATAACTGTACAGTTAGGGATCACCCTTACCGTGCTGAATAAATAACTGTACAGTTAGTGAGTCAAACTTACCCTGCTGAATAAATAACTGGACAGTTAGTGAGTCGTCCTTACCCTGCTGAATAAATACCTGTACATTTAGTGAGTCGTCCTTACCCTGCTGAATAATTAACTGTACAGTTAGTGAGTCACCCTTACCTACTGAATAATTAACTGTACAATTAGTGAGTCACCCTTAAACTAATGAATGAATAACTGTACAGTTAGTGAGTCACCCTTAAACTGCTGAATAAATAACTGTACACTTAGTGAGTCGCCCTTACCCTGCTGAATAAATAACTGTACAGTTAGTGAGTCACCCTTACCCTGCTGAAGAAATAACTACAGTTAGTGAGTCACCCTTACCCTGTTGAATAAATAACTACAGTTAATCAGTCACCCTTACCCTGTTGAATAAATAACAGCACAATTTGTGACTTGCCCTGACACAGCTGTATAAACAACTACAGTTAGTGAGTCAACCTTACCCTGCTGAATAAATAACTGTACAGTTAGTGAGTTACCCTTACCCTGCTGAATCAATAAATGTACAATTAGTGAGTCACCCTTACCCTGCTGAATAAATAATTGTACAGTTAGTGAGTCACCCTTACCCTGCTGAATAAATAACTGTACAGTTAGTGAGTTGCTCTTACCCAGCTGAATAAATAACTGTGCAGTTAGTGAGTTGTCCTTACCCTGCTAAACAAATAACTGTACAGTTAGTGAGTCTCCCTTACCCTGCTGAATAAATAACTGTACAGTTAGTGAGTCACCCTTACCATGCTGAATAAATAACTACAGTTAATGAGTCACCCTTACCCAGCTGAACAAGTAACTGTACCATTAGTGAATCACCCTTAACCTTATGAATAAATAACTGTACAGTTAGTGAATTGTCCTTACCCTGCTGAAGAAATAACTGTACAGTTAATGAGTCACCCTTACCCTGCTGAAGAAATAACTGCACAGTTAATGAGTCACCCTTACCCTGCTGAATAAATAACTGTACAGTTAATGAGTTGCCCTTACCCTGCTGAATAAATAACTGTACAGTTACGGAGTTGCCCATACACTGCTGAATAAATAACTATACAATTAGTGAGTCACCCTTAACCTACTGAATAAGTAACGGTACAATTAGTGAGTCACCCTTAACCTACTGAATGAATAACTGTACAGTTAGTGAGTCACCCTTAACCTGCTCAATAAATAACTGTACATTTAGTGAGTCACCCTTACCCTTCTGAATAAATAACTGTACAGTTAGTGAGTTGCTCTTACCCTGCTGAATAAGTAACTGTGCAGTTAGTGAGTCGTCCTTACCCTGCTAAACAAATAACTGTACAGTTAGTGAGTCTCCCTTACCCTGCTGAATAAATAACTGTACAGTTAGTGAGTCACCCTTACCCTGCTGAATAAATAACTACAGTTAATCAGTCACCCTTACCCTGCTGAATAAATAACTGCACAATTTGTGACTTGCCCTGACACAGCTGTATAAACAACTACAGTTAGTGAGTCAAACTTACCCTGCTGAATAAATAACTGTACAGTTAGTGAGGTACCCTTACCCTGCTGAATCAATAAATGTACAATTATTGAGTCACCCTTACCCTGCTGAATAAATAATTGTACAGTTAGTGAGTCACCCTTACACTGCTGAATAAATAACTGTACAGTTAGTGAGTTGCTCTTACCCTGCTGAATAAATAACTGTGCAGTTAGTGAGTTGTCCTTACCCTGCTAAACAAATAACTGTACTGTTAGTGAGTCTTCCTTACCCTGCTGAATAAATAACTGTACAGTTAGTGAGTCACCCTTACCATGCTGAATAAATAACTGTACAGTTAGTGAGTCACCCTTACCCTGCTGAATAAATAACTACAGTTAATCAGTCACCCTTACCCTGCTGAATAAATAACTGCACAATTTGTGACTTGCCCTGACACAGCTGTATAAACAACTACAGTTAGTGAGTCAAACTTACCCTGCTGAATAAATAACTGTACAGTTAGTGAGGTACCCTTACCCTGCTGAATCAATAAGTGTACAATTAGTGAGTCACCCTTACCCTGCTGAATAAATAATTGTACAGTTAGTGAGTCACCCTTACACTGCTGAATAAATAACTGTACAGTTAGTGAGTTGCTCTTACCCTGCTGAATAAATAACTGTGCAGTTAGTGAGTTATCCTTACCCTGCTAAACAAATAACTGTACTGTTAGTGAGTCTCCCTTACCATGCTGAATAAATAACTGTACAGTTAGTGAGTCACCCTTACCATGCTGAATAAATAACTACAGTTAATGAGTCACCCTTACCCAGCTGAATAAGTAACTGTATATTTAGTGAGTCACCCATACCCTGCTGAATAAATAACTGTACCGTTAGTGAATCACCCTTAACCTTATGAATAAATAACTGTACAGTTAGTGAGTTGTCCTTACCCTGCTGAATAAATAACTGTGTAGTTAGTGAGTCACCCTTACCCTGCTGAATAAAAAACTGTACAGTTAGTGAGTCACAATTACCCTTCTGAATAAAGAACTGTACAGTAAGTGAGTCACCCTTACTCTTCTGAATAAATAACTGTACAGTTAGTGAGTCACCCTTACCCTGCTGAATAAATAACTGTCCAGTTAGTGAGTCACTCTTAGCCTGCTGAATAAATAACAGGACAGTTAGAGAGTCATCCTTACCCTGTTGAATAAATAACTGTACAGTCAGTGAGTCACCCTTACACTGAATAAATAAATGTACAGTTAGTGAGTCAGCCTTACCCTGCTGAATAAATAACTGTACAATTAGTGAGTCACTCTTACCCTGCTGAATAAATAACTGTGCAGTTAGTGAGTCTCCCGTACCCTGCTGAATAAATAACTGTACAGTTAATGAGTCACCCTTACCCTGCTGGATAAATAACTGTGCAGTTACCGAGTCACCCTTACCCTGCTGAATAAATAACTACAGTTAATGATTCACCCTTACCCTGCTGAATAAATAACTGCATAAGTAGTGATTTGCCCTGACACTGCTGTATAAACAACTACAGTTAGTGAATCCCCCTTACCCTGTTGAAGAAATAACTGTACAGTTAGTGAGTCACCCTTACCCTGCTGTATAAATAAATGTACAATTAGTGAGTCACCCTTACCCTGCTGAAAAAATAACTGTACAGTTAATGAAACACCCTTACCCTGCAGAATAAATAACTACAGTTAATGAGTCACCCTTACCCTGCTGAATAAATAACTGCACAATTAGTGAGTTGCCCTTACCCTGCTGTATAAAAAACTACAGTTAGTGAACCACCCTTACCCTGCTGAATAAATAACTGTACAGTTATTGAGTCACACTTACCCTGCTGAATAAATAACTGTACAGTTAGTGAGTCGCCCTTACCCTGCTGAATAAATAACTGTACAATTAGTGAGTCACCCTTACCCTGCTGAATAAATAACTGTACAGTTCGTGAGTCTCCCTTACCCTGCTGAATAAATAACTATAGTTAGTAAGTCACCCTTACCCTGCTGAATAAATAACTGTACAATTAGTGAGTCACTCATACCCTGCTGAATAAATAACTGTACAGTCAGTGAGTCACCCTTACCCTTCTGAATAAATAACTGTACACTTAGTGAGTCCTCCTTACCCTGCTTAACAAATAACTGTACAGTTAGTGAGTTGCTCTTACCCTGCTGAATAAATTACTGTGCAGTTAGTGAGTCGTCCTTACCCTGCTTAACAAATAACTGTATAGTTAGTGAGTCACTCTTTCCCTGCTGAATAAATAACTGTACCATTAGTGAATCACCCTTACCCTTCTGAATAAATAACTGTACAGTTAGTGAGTTGTCCTTACCCTGCTGAATAAATAACTGTACAGTTAATGAGTCACCCTTACTCTGATGAATAAATAACTGTACAGTTAATGAGTCACCCTTACCATGCTGAAGAAATACTGTTACAAGTTAATGTGTAACCCTATACCCTGCTGAATAAATAACTGTAACGGTTCGTGAGTCGTCCTTACCCTGCTGAATAAATAACTGTACAGTTAATGAGTCACATACCCCTGCTGAATAAATAACTGGTACAGTCAGTGAGTTGCCCTTACCCTGCTGAATAAAATAACTGGTGTAGTTAGGTGAGTTGACCTTACCCTGCTAAATAAATAACTGTACAGATAATGAGTCACCCTACCGCTGCTGAATAAATAACAGCTACAGTTAAGTCGCCTTACCCTGCTGAATAAATAACTGTACAGTTAGTGAGTCACCCTTACCCTGCTGAATAAATAACTGTACAGTTAGTGAGTCGCCCTTACCCTGCTGAATAAATAACTGTACAATTACCCTGCTGAATAAATAACTGTACAGTTAATGAGTCACCCTTACTCTGATGAATAAATAACTGTACAGTTAATGAGTCACCCTTACCATGCTGAAGAAATAACTGTACAGTTAATGTGTAACCCTTACCCTGCTGAATAAATAACTGTACGGTTAGTGAGTCGTCCTTACCCTGCTGAATAAATAACTGTACAGTTAATGAGTCACACTTACCCTGCTGAATAAATAACTGTACAGTCAGTGAGTTGCCCTTACCCTGCTGAATAAATAACTGTGTAGTTAGTGAGTTGACCTTACCCTGCTAAATAAATAACTGTACAGTTAATGAGTCACCCTTACGCTGCTGAATAAATGACTGTACAGTTAATGAGTCACCCTTACCCTGCTGAAGAAATAACTGTGCAGTTAATGAGTCATCCTTACCCTGCTGAATAAATAACTGTACAGTTAGGGTGTTGCCGATACACTGCTGAATAGATAAGTATACAATTAGTGAGGCACGCTTAACCTACTGAATAAGTAACTGTACAATTAGTGAGTCACCCTTAACCTACTGAATGAATAACTGTACAGTTAGTGAGTCAGCCTAACCCTGCTGAATAAATAACTGTACAATTAGTGAGTCACTCTTACCCTTCTGAATAAATAACTGTACAGTTAGTGAGTTGCTCTTACCCTGCTGAATAAATTACTGTGCAGTTAGTGAGTCGTCCCTACCCTACTTAACAAATAACTGTACAGTTAGTGAGTCTCCCACACCCTGCTGAATAAATAACTGTACAGTTAATGAGTCACCCTTACCCTGCTGGATAAATAACTGTGCAGTTAGTGAGTCACCCTTACCATGCTGAATAAATAACTATAGTAAATGAGTCACCCTTACCCTGCTGAATAAATAAGTGCACAATTAGTGATTTGCCCTGACACTGCTGTATAAACAACTACAGTTAGTGAGTCACCCTTACCCTGCTGAAGAAATAACTGTACAGTTAGTGAGTCACCCTTACCCTGCTGAATAAATAAATGTACAATTAGTGAGTCACCCTTACCCTGCTGAATAAATAACTATAAAGTTAGTGAGTCACCCTTACCCTGCTGAATAAATAACTACAGTTAATGAGTCACCCTTACCCTGCTGAATAAATAACTGCACAATTAGTGAGTTGCCCTTACCCTGCTGTATAAACAACTACAGTTAGTGAGTCACCCTTACCCTGCTGAATAAATAACTGTACGGTTAGTGAGTCACACTTACCCTGCTGAATACATTACTGTACAATTAGTGAGTCACCCTTACCCTGCCGAATAAGTAACTGTACCGTTAGTGAATCACCCTTACCCTTCTGAATAAATAACTGTACAGTTAGTGAGTTGTCCTTACCCTGCTGAATAAATAACTGTACAGCTAATGAGTCACCCTTACGCTGCTGAATAAATAACTGTACAGTTAATGAGTCACCCTTACAATGCTGAAGAAATAACTGTACAGTTAATGTGTCACCCTTACCCTGCTGAATAAATAACTGTACGGTTAGTGAGTCGTCCTTACCCTGCTGAATAAATAACTGTACAGTTAATGAGTCACACTTACCCTGCTGAATAAATAACTGTACAGGCAGTGAGTTGCCCTTACCCTGCTGAATAAATAACTGTACAGTTAGTGAGTCACCCTTAACCTGCTGAATAAATAACTGTACAGTTAGTGATCACCCTTACCCTGCTGAATAAATAACTGTACGGTTAGTGAGTCACACTTACCCTGCTGAATACATTACTGTACAATTAGTGAGTCACCCTTACCCTGCCGAATAAGTAACTGTACCGTTAGTGAATCACCCTTACCCTTCTGAATAAATAACTGTACAGTTAGTGAGTTGTCCTTACCCTGCTGAATAAATAACTGTACAGCTAATGAGTCACCCTTACGCTGCTGAATAAATAACTGTACAGTTAATGAGTCACCCTTACAATGCTGAAGAAATAACTGTACAGTTAATGTGTCACCCTTACCCTGCTGAATAAATAACTGTACGGTTAGTGAGTCGTCCTTACCCTGCTGAATAAATAACTGTACAGTTAATGAGTCACACTTACCCTGCTGAATAAATAACTGTACAGGCAGTGAGTTGCCCTTACCCTGCTGAATAAATAACTGTACAATTAATGAGTCGCCCTTAACCTGCTGAATAAATAACTGTGTAGTTAGTGAGTTGTACTTACCCTGCTGAATAAATAACTGTACAGTTAATGAGTCTCCCTTACGCTGCTGAAGAAATAACTGTACAGTTAATGAGTCACCCTTACCATGCTGATGAAATAACTGTACAGTTAATGAGTCACCCTTACCCTGCTGAATAAATAACTGTACAGTTAGTGAGTTGCCCTTACCCTGCTGAATAAATAACTGTACAGTTAGTGAGTTGCTCTTACCCTGCTGAATAAATAACTGTACAGTTAGGGTGTTGCCGATACAATGCTGAATGAATAAGTATACAATTGGTGAGGCACCCTTAACCTACTGAATAAGTAACTGTACAATTAGTGAGTCACCCTTAACCTACTGACTGAATAACTGTACAGTTAGTGAGTCAACCTTACCCTGCCGAATAAGAAACTGTACAGTTAGTGAGTCACCCTTACCCTGCTGAACAGATAACAGTACAGTTAGTGAGTTGTACTTACCCTGCTGAATAAATAACTGTACAGTTAATGAGTCTCCCTTACGCTGCTGAATAAATAACTGGACAGTTAGGGAGTCACCCTTACCCTGCTGAATAAATAAATGTACAATTAGAGAGTCAGCCTTAACCTGCTGCATAAATAACTGTACAGTTAATGAGTCACCCTTACCCTGCTGAATAACTAACTGTCCAATTAGTGTGTCGCCCTTACCCTGCTGAATAAATAACTGTACAGTTAGTGAGTCGTCCTTACCCTGCTCAATAAATAATTGTACCTTTAGTGAATCACCCTTACCTTTCTGAATAAATAACTGTACAGTTAGTGAGTTGTCCTTACCCTGCTGAATTACTAACTGTACAGTTAATGAGTCACCCTTACGCTGCTGAATAAATAACTGTACAGTTAATTAGTCTCCCTTACCCTGCTGAAGAAAGAACTGTACAGTTAGTGAGTCCCCCTTACCCTGCTGAATAAATAACTGTACAGTTCGTGAGTTGCCCTTACCCTCCTGAATAAATAACTTTACAGTTAATGTGTCACCCTTGCCCTGCTGAATAAATAACTGTACAGTTGGTGAGTAGCCCTTATTCTGCTGAATAAATAACTGTACAATTAATGATTCACCCTTTACCTGCTGAATAAACAACTGTAGAGTTAGTGAGTCACTCTTACCCTGCTGAATAAATAACTGTACAATTAATTAGTCACCCTTAACCTGCTGAATAAATAACTGTAGAGTTAGTATGTCGTCCTTATCCTGCTGAATAAATAACTGTACAGTTAGTGAGTTGCCCTTACCCTGCTGAATTAATAACTGTACAGTTAGTGAGTTGTCCTTACCCTGCTGAATAAATAACTGTACAGTTAGTGAGTCGTCCTTACCCTGCTGAATAAATAACTGTACATTTAGTGAGTTTCCCTTACCCTGCTGAATAAATAACTGCGCAGTTAGTGAGTCAGCCTTACCCTGCTGAATAAATAATTGTACAGTTAGTGAGTCACCCTTACATTGCTAAATAAATAACTGTACAATTAGTGAGTCACCCTTACCATGCTGAAGAAATAACTGTACAGTTAATGTGTAACCCTTACCCTGCTGAATAAATAACTGTACGGTTAGTGAGTCGTCCTTACCCTGCTGAATAAATAACTGTACAGTTAATGAGTCACACTTACCCTGCTGAATAAATAACTGTACAGTCAGTGAGTTGCCCTTACCCTGCTGAATAAATAACTGTACAATTAATGAGTCGCCCTTACCCTGCTGAATAAATAACTGTGTAGTTAGTGAGTTGACCTTACCCTGCTAAATAAATAACTGTACAGTTAATGAGTCACCCTTACGCTGCTGAATAAATGACTGTACAGTTAATGAGTCACCCTTACCCTGCTGAAGAAATAACTGTGCAGTTAATGAGTCACCCTTACCCTGCTGAATAAATAACTGTACAGTTAGGGTGTTGCCGATACACTGCTGAATAGATAAGTATACAATTAGTGAGGCACGCTTAACCTACTGAATAAGTAACTGTACAATTAGTGAGTCACCCTTAACCTACTGAATGAATAACTGTACAGTTAGTGAGTCAGCCTAACCCTGCTGAATAAATAACTGTACAATTAGTGAGTCACTCTTACCCTTCTGAATAAATAACTGTACAGTTAGTGAGTTGCTCTTACCCTGCTGAATAAATTACTGTGCAGTTAGTGAGTCGTCCCTACCCTACTTAACAAATAACTGTACAGTTAATGAGTCACCCTTACCCTGCTGGATAAATAACTGTGCAGTTAGTGAGTCACCCTTACCATGCTGAATAAATAACTATAGTAAATGAGTCACCCTTACCCTGCTGAATAAATAAGTGCACAATTAGTGATTTGCCCTGACACTGCTGTATAAACAACTACAGTTAGTGAGTCACCCTTACCCTGCTGAAGAAATAACTGTACAGTTAGTGAGTCACCCTTACCCTGCTGAATAAATAAATGTACAATTAGTGAGTCACCCTTACCCTGCTGAATAAATAACTATAAAGTTAGTGAGTCACCCTTACCCTGCTGAATAAATAACTACAGTTAATGAGTCACCCTTACCCTGCTGAATAAATAACTGCACAATTAGTGAGTTGCCCTTACCCTGCTGTATAAACAACTACAGTTAGTGAGTCACCCTTACCCTGCTGAATAAATAACTGTACGGTTAGTGAGTCACACTTACCCTGCTGAATACATTACTGTACAATTAGTGAGTCACCCTTACCCTGCTGAATAAGTAACTGTACCGTTAGTGAATCACCCTTACCCTTCTGAATAAATAACTGTACAGTTAGTGAGTTGTCCTTCCCCTGCTGAATAAATAACTGTACAGCTAATGAGTCACCCTTACGCTGCTGAATAAATAACTGTACGGTTAATGAGTCACCCTTACAATGCTGAAGAAATAACTGTACAGTTAATGTGTCACCCTTACCCTGCTGAATAAATAACTGTACGGTTAGTGAGTCGTCCTTACCCTGCTGAATAAATAACTGTACAGTTAATGAGTCACACTTACCCTGCTGAATAAATAACTGTACAGGCAGTGAGTTGCCCTTACCCTGCTGAATAAATAACTGTACAATTAATGAGTCGCCCTTAACCTGCTGAATAAATAACTGTGTAGTTAGTGAGTTGTACTTACCCTGCTGAATAAATAACTGTACAGTTAATGAGTCACCCTTACGCTGCTGAAGAAATAACTGTACAGTTAATGAGTCACCCTTACCATGCTGATGAAATAACTGTACAGTTAATGAGTCACCCTTACCCTGCTGAATAAATAACTGTACAGTTAGTGAGTTGCCCTTACCCTGCTGAATAAATAACTGTACAGTTAGTGAGTTGCTCTTACCCTGCTGAATAAATAACTGTACAGTTAGGGTGTTGCCGATACAATGCTGAATGAATAAGTATACAATTGGTGAGGCACCCTTAACCTACTGAATAAGTAACTGTACAATTAGTGAGTCACCCTTAACCTACTGACTGAATAACTGTACAGTTAGTGAGTCAACCTTACCCTGCCGAATAAGTAACTGTACAGTTAGTGAGTCACCCTTACCCTGCTGAACAGATAACAGTACAGTTAGTGAGTTGTACTTACCCTGCTGAATAAATAACTGTACAGTTAATGAGTCACTGTTAGACTGCTGAATAAATAACTGTACAGATAGTGAGTCGTCCTTACCCTGCTCAATAAATAATTGTACCGTTAGTGAATCACCCTTACCTTTCTGAATAAATAACTGTACAGTTAGTGAGTTGTCCTTACCCTGCTGAATTACTAACTGTACAGTTAATGAGTCACCCTTACGCTGCTGAATAAATAACTGTACAGTTAATTAGTCACCCTTACCCTGCTGAAGAAAGGACTGTACAGTTAGTGAGTCCCCCTTACCCTGCTGAATAAATAACTGTACAGTTCGTGAGTTGCCCTTACCCTCCTGAATAAATAACTTTACAGTTAATGTGTCACCCTTGCCCTGCTGAATAAATAACTGTACAGTTGGTGAGTAGCCCTTATTCTGCTGAACAAATAACTGTACAATTAATGATTCACCCTTTACCTGCTGAATAAACAACTGTAGAGTTAGTGAGTCACTCTTACCCTGCTGAATAAATAACTGTACAATTAATTAGTCACCCTTAACCTGCTGAATAAATAACTGTAGAGTTAGTATGTCGTCCTTATCCTGCTGAATAAATAACTGTACAGTTAGTGAGTTGCCCTTACCCTGCTGAATAAATAACTGTACAGTTAGTGAGTCGTCCTTACCCTGCTGAATAAATAACTGTACATTTAGTGAGTTTCCCTTACCCTGCTGAATAAATAACTGCGCAGTTAGTGAGTCAGCCTTACCCTGCTGAATAAATAATTGTACAGTTAGTGAGTCACCCTTACATTGCTAAATAAATAACTGTACAATTAGTGAGTCACCCTTACCCTGCTGAATAAATAACTGTACAATTAATGAGTCACCCTTAACATGCTGAATAAATAACTGTAGAGTTAGTGAGTCATCCCTACCCTGATGAATAAATAACTGTACAGTTAATGAGTCACCCTTACCCTGATTAAATAACTGTACAGTCAGTGAGTTGCCCTTACCCTGCTGAATAAATAACTGTACAATTAATCAGTCGCCCTTACCCTGCTGAATAAATAACTGTGTAGTCAGTGAGTCACCCTTACCCTGCTGAACAGATAACTGTACAGTTAGTGAGTTGTACTTAGCCTGCTGAATAAATAACTGTACAGTTAATGAGTCACCCTTTCGCTGCTGAATAAATAACTGTACAGTTAATGAGTCACCCTTACCCTGCTGAATAAATAACTGTACACTTAATGAGTTGCTCTTACCCTGCTGAATAAATAACTGTACAGTTAGGGTGTTGCCGATGCACTGCTGAATAAATAAATATACAATTAGTGCGTCACCCTTAACCTACTGAATAAGTAACTGTACAATTAGTGAGTCACCCTTAACCTACTGAATGAATAACTGCACAGTTAGTGAGTCACCCTTACCCTGCTGAATAAATAACTGAACCGTTAGTGAATCAACCTTACCCTTCTGAATAAATAACTGCACAGTTAGTGAGTTGTTCTTACCCTGCTGAATAAATAACTGTACAGTTAGTGAGTCACCCTTACGCTGCTGAATAAATAACTGTACAGTTAGTGAGTCGTCCTTACCTTGCTGAATAAATAATTCTGCAGTTAGTGAGTCGTCCTTACCCTGCTGAATAAATAACTGTACAGTTATTGAATCACCCTTATCGTGCTGAACAAATAACTGTAGAGTTAGTGAGTCACTCTTACCCTGCTGAATAAAAAACTGTACAGTTAGTTAGTCAAACTTACCCTGCTGAATAAATAACTGTACAGTTAGTGAGTCACCCTTACCCAGCTGAATAAATAACTGGACAGTTAGGGTGTTGCCCATACACAGCTGAATAAATAACTATAGAATTAGTGTGTTTCGCTTAACCTACTGAATAAGTAACTGTACAATTAGTGAGTCACCCTTAACCTACTGAATGAATAACTGTACAGTTAGTGAGTCACCCTTAACCTGCTGAATAAATAACTTCACAATTAGTGAGTTACCCTTAGCCTGCTGAATAAATAACTGTACAGTTAATTAGTCACACTTACCCTGCTGAATAAATAACTGTACAGTTAGAGAGTCACCCTTACCCTGCTGAATAAACAACTTCACAATTAGTGAGTTACCCTTACCCTGCTGAATAAATAACTGTAAAATTAGTGAGTCACCCTTACCTTGCTGAATAAATAACTGTACAATTAGTGTGACCCCCTTACGCTGCTGAATAAATAACTGTACAGTTAGTGAGTCAAATTTACCCTGCTGAATAAATAACTGTAGTTAGTGAGTTGCCCTTACCATGCTGAATAAATAACTGTACAATTAGTCAGTCACCCGTACCCTGCTGAATAAATATTTGTACAGTTAATGAGTCACCATTACGCTGCTGAATAAATAACTGTACAGTTAATGAGTAACTCTTACACTGCTGAAGAAATAACTGTACAATTAATGAGTGGCCTATACCCTGCTGAATAAATAACTGTACAGTTAGTGAGTCACCCTTACCCTGCTGAATAAATAACTGTACAGTTAATGAGTCACCCTTACCCTGCTGAAGAAATAACTGTACAATTAATGAGTCGCCTTAACCCTGCTGAATAAATAACTGTACATTTAGTGAGTCACCCTTACACTGCTAAATAAATAACTGTACAGTTAGGGAGTCATCCTTACCTTGCTGAATTAGTAACTGTACAGTTAGTGAGTCACCATTACGATGCAGAATAAATAACTGTACAGTTAGTGAGTTGCTCTACCCTGCTGAATAAAGAACTGTACAGTTAATGAGTGATTATTACGCTGCTGAATAAATAACTGTACAGTTAGTGAGTCACACTTGTCCTGCTGAATAAAAAACTGTACAGTTAATGAGTCACTCTTAGACTGCTGAATAAATAACTGAACAGTTAGTGAGTCACTCTTACCCAGCTGAAGAAATAACTGTACAATTAATGAATGGCCTTTACCCTGCAGAATAACTAACTGTACAGTTTGTGAGTCACCCTTACACTGCTAAATAAATAGCTGTACAGTTAGGGAGTCATCCTTACCCTGCTGAATTAATAACTGTACAGTTAGTGAGTCACCTTTACACTGCTGAAGAAATAACTGTACAGTTAGTGAGTTGCCCTACCCTGCTGAATAAATAAATGTACAGTTAGTGAGTGACGATTACGCTGCTGAATAAATAACTCTACAGTAAGTGAGTCACCCTTAACCTGCCAAATAAATAACTGTACAGTTAATGAGTCACCCTTACCCTGCTGAATAAATAACTGTACAATTAATGAGTGGCCTTTACCCGGCTGAATAAATAACTGTACAGTTAGTGATTCACCCTTACACTGCTAAATAAATAACTGTACAGTTAGGGAGTTGTCCTTACCCTGCTGAACTAGTAACTGTACAGTTAGTGAGTCACAATTACGCTGCTGAATAAATAACTGTACAGGTAGTGA
Source organism: Carcharodon carcharias (assembly GCF_017639515.1). Taxonomy (NCBI): domain Eukaryota; kingdom Metazoa; phylum Chordata; class Chondrichthyes; order Lamniformes; family Lamnidae; genus Carcharodon; species Carcharodon carcharias. The sequence goes on along the minus strand of NC_054482.1, from coordinate 30,703,510 downwards.
GTTGCCCTACCCTGCTGAATAAATAACTTTACAGTTAATGAGTCATCCTTACCCAGCTGAATAAATAACTGTACAGTTAGTGATCACCCTTACCCTGCTGAATAAATAACTGTACAGTTAATGAGTCACTCTTACCCTGCTGAATAAATAACTGTACAGTTAATGAGTGACCCATACCCTGCTGAAGAAATAACTGTACAATTAATGAGTGGCCTTTACCCGGCTGAATAAATAACTGTACTGTTAGTGAGTCACCCTTACACTGCAAAATAAATAACTGTACAGTTAGGGAGTCGTCCTTACTCTGCTGAATTAGTAACTGTACAGTTAGTGAGTCACCATTACGCAGCTGAATAAATAACTGTACAGGTAGTGAGTTGCCCTACCCTGCTGAATAAATAACTTTACAGTTAATGAGTGATTGTTACGCTGCTGAATAAATAACTGCACAGTTAATGAGTCACCCTTACCCTGCTGAATAAATAACTGTACAGTTAGTGAGTCATCCTTACCCAGCTGAATAAATAACTGTACAGTTAGTGATCACCCTTACCCTGCTGAATAAATAACTACTGTTAATGAGTCACTCTTAGCCTGCTGAATAAATAACTGTACAGTAAATGAGTGACCCATACCCTGCTGAAGAAATAACTGTACAATTAATGAGTGACCTTTACCCGGCTGAATAAATAACTGTACAGTTAGTGAGTTGCCCTTACCCTGCTGAATAAATAACTGTACAGTTAGTGAGTTGCTCTTACCCTGCTGAATAAATAACTGTACAGCTAATGAGTCACCCTTACGCTGCTGAATAAATAACTGTACAGTTAATGAGTCACCCTTACAATGCTGAAGAAATAACTGTACAGTTAATGTGTCACCCTTACCCTGCTGAATAAGTAACTGTACGGTTAGTGAGTCGTCCTTACCCTGCTGAATAAATAACTGTACAGTTAATGAGTCACACTTACCCTGCTGAATAAATAACTGTACAGGCAGTGAGTTGCCCTTACCCTGCTGAATAAATAACTGTACAGTTAGTGAGTCACCCTTAACCTGCTGAATAAATAACTGTACAGTTAGTGATCACCCTTACCCTGCTGAATAAATAACTGTACGGTTAGTGAGTCACACTTACCCTGCTGAATACATTACTGTACAATTAGTGAGTCACCCTTACCCTGCCGAATAAGTAACTGTACCGTTAGTGAATCACCCTTACCCTTCTGAATAAATAACTGTACAGTTAGTGAGTTGTCCTTACCCTGCTGAATAAATAACTGTACAGCTAATGAGTCACCCTTACGCTGCTGAATAAATAACTGTACAGTTAATGAGTCACCCTTACAATGCTGAAGAAATAACTGTACAGTTAATGTGTCACCCTTACCCTGCTGAATAAATAACTGTACGGTTAGTGAGTCGTCCTTACCCTGCTGAATAAATAACTGTACAGTTAATGAGTCACACTTACCCTGCTGAATAAATAACTGTACAGGCAGTGAGTTGCCCTTACCCTGCTGAATAAATAACTGTACAATTAATGAGTCGCCCTTAACCTGCTGAATAAATAACTGTGTAGTTAGTGAGTTGTACTTACCCTGCTGAATAAATAACTGTACAGTTAATGAGTCTCCCTTACGCTGCTGAAGAAATAACTGTACAGTTAATGAGTCACCCTTACCATGCTGATGAAATAACTGTACAGTTAATGAGTCACCCTTACCCTGCTGAATAAATAACTGTACAGTTAGTGAGTTGCCCTTACCCTGCTGAATAAATAACTGTACAGTTAGTGAGTTGCTCTTACCCTGCTGAATAAATAACTGTACAGTTAGGGTGTTGCCGATACAATGCTGAATGAATAAGTATACAATTGGTGAGGCACCCTTAACCTACTGAATAAGTAACTGTACAATTAGTGAGTCACCCTTAACCTACTGACTGAATAACTGTACAGTTAGTGAGTCAACCTTACCCTGCCGAATAAGAAACTGTACAGTTAGTGAGTCACCCTTACCCTGCTGAACAGATAACAGTACAGTTAGTGAGTTGTACTTACCCTGCTGAATAAATAACTGTACAGTTAATGAGTCTCCCTTACGCTGCTGAATAAATAACTGGACAGTTAGGGAGTCACCCTTACCCTGCTGAATAAATAAATGTACAATTAGAGAGTCAGCCTTAACCTGCTGCATAAATAACTGTACAGTTAATGAGTCACCCTTACCCTGCTGAATAACTAACTGTCCAATTAGTGTGTCGCCCTTACCCTGCTGAATAAATAACTGTACAGTTAGTGAGTCGTCCTTACCCTGCTCAATAAATAATTGTACCTTTAGTGAATCACCCTTACCTTTCTGAATAAATAACTGTACAGTTAGTGAGTTGTCCTTACCCTGCTGAATTACTAACTGTACAGTTAATGAGTCACCCTTACGCTGCTGAATAAATAACTGTACAGTTAATTAGTCTCCCTTACCCTGCTGAAGAAAGAACTGTACAGTTAGTGAGTCCCCCTTACCCTGCTGAATAAATAACTGTACAGTTCGTGAGTTGCCCTTACCCTCCTGAATAAATAACTTTACAGTTAATGTGTCACCCTTGCCCTGCTGAATAAATAACTGTACAGTTGGTGAGTAGCCCTTATTCTGCTGAATAAATAACTGTACAATTAATGATTCACCCTTTACCTGCTGAATAAACAACTGTAGAGTTAGTGAGTCACTCTTACCCTGCTGAATAAATAACTGTACAATTAATTAGTCACCCTTAACCTGCTGAATAAATAACTGTAGAGTTAGTATGTCGTCCTTATCCTGCTGAATAAATAACTGTACAGTTAGTGAGTTGCCCTTACCCTGCTGAATTAATAACTGTACAGTTAGTGAGTTGTCCTTACCCTGCTGAATAAATAACTGTACAGTTAGTGAGTCGTCCTTACCCTGCTGAATAAATAACTGTACATTTAGTGAGTTTCCCTTACCCTGCTGAATAAATAACTGCGCAGTTAGTGAGTCAGCCTTACCCTGCTGAATAAATAATTGTACAGTTAGTGAGTCACCCTTACATTGCTAAATAAATAACTGTACAATTAGTGAGTCACCCTTACCATGCTGAAGAAATAACTGTACAGTTAATGTGTAACCCTTACCCTGCTGAATAAATAACTGTACGGTTAGTGAGTCGTCCTTACCCTGCTGAATAAATAACTGTACAGTTAATGAGTCACACTTACCCTGCTGAATAAATAACTGTACAGTCAGTGAGTTGCCCTTACCCTGCTGAATAAATGACTGTACAATTAATGAGTCACCCTTACCCTGCTGAAGAAATAACTGTGCAGTTAATGAGTCACCCTTACCCTGCTGAATAAATAACTGTACAGTTAGGGTGTTGCCGATACACTGCTGAATAGATAAGTATACAATTAGTGAGGCACGCTTAACCTACTGAATAAGTAACTGTACAATTAGTGAGTCACCCTTAACCTACTGAATGAATAACTGTACAGTTAGTGAGTCAGCCTAACCCTGCTGAATAAATAACTGTACAATTAGTGAGTCACTCTTACCCTTCTGAATAAATAACTGTACAGTTAGTGAGTTGCTCTTACCCTGCTGAATAAATTACTGTGCAGTTAGTGAGTCGTCCCTACCCTACTTAACAAATAACTGTACAGTTAGTGAGTCTCCCGTACCCTGCTGAATAAATAACTGTACAGTTAATGAGTCACCCTTACCATGCTGAATAAATAACTATAGTAAATGAGTCACCCTTACCCTGCTGAATAAATAAGTGCACAATTAGTGATTTGCCCTGACACTGCTGTATAAACAACTACAGTTAGTGAGTCACCCTTACCCTGCTGAAGAAATAACTGTACAGTTAGTGAGTCACCCTTACCCTGCTGAATAAATAAATGTACAATTAGTGAGTCACCCTTACCCTGCTGAATAAATAACTATAAAGTTAGTGAGTCACCCTTACCCTGCTGAATAAATAACTACAGTTAATGAGTCACCCTTACCCTGCTGAATAAATAACTGCACAATTAGTGAGTTGCCCTTACCCTGCTGTATAAACAACTACAGTTAGTGAGTCACCCTTACCCTGCTGAATAAATAACTGTACGGTTAGTGAGTCACACTTACCCTGCTGAATACATTACTGTACAATTAGTGAGTCACCCTTACCCTGCTGAATAAGTAACTGTACCGTTAGTGAATCACCCTTACCCTTCTGAATAAATAACTGTACAGTTAGTGAGTTGTCCTTCCCCTGCTGAATAAATAACTGTACAGCTAATGAGTCACCCTTACGCTGCTGAATAAATAACTGTACGGTTAATGAGTCACCCTTACAATGCTGAAGAAATAACTGTACAGTTAATGTGTCACCCTTACCCTGCTGAATAAATAACTGTACGGTTAGTGAGTCGTCCTTACCCTGCTGAATAAATAACTGTACAGTTAATGAGTCACACTTACCCTGCTGAATAAATAACTGTACAGGCAGTGAGTTGCCCTTACCCTGCTGAATAAATAACTGTACAATTAATGAGTCGCCCTTAACCTGCTGAATAAATAACTGTGTAGTTAGTGAGTTGTACTTACCCTGCTGAATAAATAACTGTACAGTTAATGAGTCACCCTTACGCTGCTGAAGAAATAACTGTACAGTTAATGAGTCACCCTTACCATGCTGATGAAATAACTGTACAGTTAATGAGTCACCCTTACCCTGCTGAATAAATAACTGTACAGTTAGTGAGTTGCCCTTACCCTGCTGAATAAATAACTGTACAGTTAGTGAGTTGCTCTTACCCTGCTGAATAAATAACTGTACAGTTAGGGTGTTGCCGATACAATGCTGAATGAATAAGTATACAATTGGTGAGGCACCCTTAACCTACTGAATAAGTAACTGTACAATTAGTGAGTCACCCTTAACCTACTGACTGAATAACTGTACAGTTAGTGAGTCAACCTTACCCTGCCGAATAAGTAACTGTACAGTTAGTGAGTCACCCTTACCCTGCTGAACAGATAACAGTACAGTTAGTGAGTTGTACTTACCCTGCTGAATAAATAACTGTACAGTTAATGAGTCACTGTTAGACTGCTGAATAAATAACTGTACAGTTAGTGAGTCGTCCTTACCCTGCTCAATAAATAATTGTACCGTTAGTGAATCACCCTTACCTTTCTGAATAAATAACTGTACAGTTAGTGAGTTGTCCTTACCCTGCTGAATTACTAACTGTACAGTTAATGAGTCACCCTTACGCTGCTGAATAAATAACTGTACAGTTAATTAGTCACCCTTACCCTGCTGAAGAAAGGACTGTACAGTTAGTGAGTCCCCCTTACCCTGCTGAATAAATAACTGTACAGTTCGTGAGTTGCCCTTACCCTCCTGAATAAATAACTTTACAGTTAATGTGTCACCCTTGCCCTGCTGAATAAATAACTGTACAGTTGGTGAGTAGCCCTTATTCTGCTGAACAAATAACTGTACAATTAATGATTCACCCTTTACCTGCTGAATAAACAACTGTAGAGTTAGTGAGTCACTCTTACCCTGCTGAATAAATAACTGTACAATTAATTAGTCACCCTTAACCTGCTGAATAAATAACTGTAGAGTTAGTATGTCGTCCTTATCCTGCTGAATAAATAACTGTACAGTTAGTGAGTTGCCCTTACCCTGCTGAATAAATAACTGTACAGTTAGTGAGTCGTCCTTACCCTGCTGAATAAATAACTGTACATTTAGTGAGTTTCCCTTACCCTGCTGAATAAATAACTGCGCAGTTAGTGAGTCAGCCTTACCCTGCTGAATAAATAATTGTACAGTTAGTGAGTCACCCTTACATTGCTAAATAAATAACTGTACAATTAGTGAGTCACCCTTACCCTGCTGAATAAATAACTGTACAATTAATGAGTCACCCTTAACATGCTGAATAAATAACTGTAGAGTTAGTGAGTCATCCCTACCCTGATGAATAAATAACTGTACAGTTAATGAGTCACCCTTACCCTGATTAAATAACTGTACAGTCAGTGAGTTGCCCTTACCCTGCTGAATAAATAACTGTACAATTAATCAGTCGCCCTTACCCTGCTGAATAAATAACTGTGTAGTCAGTGAGTCACCCTTACCCTGCTGAACAGATAACTGTACAGTTAGTGAGTTGTACTTAGCCTGCTGAATAAATAACTGTACAGTTAATGAGTCACCCTTTCGCTGCTGAATAAATAACTGTACAGTTAATGAGTCACCCTTACGCTGCTGAATAAATAACTGTACACTTAATGAGTTGCTCTTACCCTGCTGAATAAATAACTGTACAGTTAGGGTGTTGCCGATGCACTGCTGAATAAATAAATATACAATTAGTGCGTCACCCTTAACCTACTGAATAAGTAACTGTACAATTAGTGAGTCACCCTTAACCTACTGAATGAATAACTGCACAGTTAGTGAGTCACCCTTACCCTGCTGAATAAATAACTGAACCGTTAGTGAATCAACCTTACCCTTCTGAATAAATAACTGCACAGTTAGTGAGTTGTTCTTACCCTGCTGAATAAATAACTGTACAGTTAGTGAGTCACCCTTACGCTGCTGAATAAATAACTGTACAGTTAGTGAGTCGTCCTTACCTTGCTGAATAAATAATTCTGCAGTTAGTGAGTCGTCCTTACCCTGCTGAATAAATAACTGTACAGTTATTGAATCACCCTTATCGTGCTGAACAAATAACTGTAGAGTTAGTGAGTCACTCTTACCCTGCTGAATAAAAAACTGTACAGTTAGTTAGTCAAACTTACCCTGCTGAATAAATAACTGTACAGTTAGTGAGTCACCCTTACCCAGCTGAATAAATAACTGGACAGTTAGGGTGTTGCCCATACACAGCTGAATAAATAACTATAGAATTAGTGTGTTTCGCTTAACCTACTGAATAAGTAACTGTACAATTAGTGAGTCACCCTTAACCTACTGAATGAATAACTGTACAGTTAGTGAGTCACCCTTAACCTGCTGAATAAATAACTTCACAATTAGTGAGTTACCCTTAGCCTGCTGAATAAATAACTGTACAGTTAATTAGTCACACTTACCCTGCTGAATAAATAACTGTACAGTTAGAGAGTCACCCTTACCCTGCTGAATAAACAACTTCACAATTAGTGAGTTACCCTTACCCTGCTGAATAAATAACTGTAAAATTAGTGAGTCACCCTTACCCTGCTGAATAAATAACTGTACAATTAGTGTGACCCCCTTACGCTGCTGAATAAATAACTGTACAGTTAGTGAGTCAAATTTACCCTGCTGAATAAATAACTGTAGTTAGTGAGTTGCCCTTACCATGCTGAATAAATAACTGTACAATTAGTCAGTCACCCGTACCCTGCTGAATAAATATTTGTACAGTTAATGAGTCACCATTACGCTGCTGAATAAATAACTGTACAGTTAATGAGTAACTCTTACACTGCTGAAGAAATAACTGTACAATTAATGAGTGGCCTATACCCTGCTGAATAAATAACTGTACAGTTAGTGAGTCACCCTTACCCTGCTGAATAAATAACTGTACAGTTAATGAGTCACCCTTACCCTGCTGAAGAAATAACTGTACAATTAATGAGTCGCCTTAACCCTGCTGAATAAATAACTGTACATTTAGTGAGTCACCCTTACACTGCTAAATAAATAACTGTACAGTTAGGGAGTCATCCTTACCTTGCTGAATTAGTAACTGTACAGTTAGTGAGTCACCATTACGATGCAGAATAAATAACTGTACAGTTAGTGAGTTGCCCTACCCTGCTGAATAAAGAACTGTACAGTTAATGAGTGATTATTACGCTGCTGAATAAATAACTGTACAGTTAGTGAGTCACACTTGTCCTGCTGAATAAAAAACTGTACAGTTAATGAGTCACTCTTAGACTGCTGAATAAATAACTGAACAGTTAGTGAGTCACTCTTACCCAGCTGAAGAAATAACTGTACAATTAATGAATGGCCTTTACCCTGCAGAATAACTAACTGTACAGTTTGTGAGTCACCCTTACACTGCTAAATAAATAGCTGTACAGTTAGGGAGTCATCCTTACCCTGCTGAATTAATAACTGTACAGTTAGTGAGTCACCTTTACACTGCTGAAGAAATAACTGTACAGTTAGTGAGTTGCCCTACCCTGCTGAATAAATAAATGTACAGTTAATGAGTGACGATTACGCTGCTGAATAAATAACTCTACAGTAAGTGAGTCACCCTTAACCTGCCAAATAAATAACTGTACAGTTAATGAGTCACCCTTACCCTGCTGAATAAATAACTGTACAATTAATGAGTGGCCTTTACCCGGCTGAATAAATAACTGTACAGTTAGTGATTCACCCTTACACTGCTAAATAAATAACTGTACAGTTAGGGAGTTGTCCTTACCCTGCTGAATTAGTAACTGTACAGTTAGTGAGTCACAATTACGCTGCTGAATAAATAACTGTACAGGTAGTGAGTTGCCCTACCCTGCTGAATAAATAACTTTACAGTTAATGAGTCATCCTTACCCAGCTGAATAAATAACTGTACAGTTAGTGATCACCCTTACCCTGCTGAATAAATAACTGTACAGTTAATGAGTCACTCTTACCCTGCTGAATAAATAACTGTACAGTTAATGAGTGACCCATACCCTGCTGAAGAAATAACTGTACAATTAATGAGTGGCCTTTACCCGGCTGAATAAATAACTGTACTGTTAGTGAGTCACCCTTACACTGCAAAATAAATAACTGTACAGTTAGGGAGTCGTCCTTACTCTGCTGAATTAGTAACTGTACAGTTAGTGAGTCACCATTACGCAGCTGAATAAATAACTGTACAGGTAGTGAGTTGCCCTACCCTGCTGAATAAATAACTTTACAGTTAATGAGTGATTGTTACGCTGCTGAATAAATAACTGCACAGTTAATGAGTCACCCTTACCCTGCTGAATAAATAACTGTACAGTTAGTGAGTCATCCTTACCCAGCTGAATAAATAACTGTACAGTTAGTGATCACCCTTACCCTGCTGAATAAATAACTACTGTTAATGAGTCACTCTTAGCCTGCTGAATAAATAACTGTACAGTAAATGAGTGACCCATACCCTGCTGAAGAAATAACTGTACAATTAATGAGTGACCTTTACCCGGCTGAATAAATAACTGAACAGTTAGTGAGTCACCCTTACACTGCTGAATAAATAACTGTACAGTTAATGATCACCCTTACCCTGCTGAATAAATAAATGTATAGTTAGTGAATCGTCCTTACCCTGCTGAATAAATAACTGTACAGTTAATGAGTCACTCTTACCCTGCTGAATAAATAACTGTACAGTTAGTGAGTCACCCTTACCCCACTGAATAAATAACTGTACAATTCGTGAGTCACCTGTCACCCGGTTGAATAAATAAATGTACAGTTAATGTCACCATTACACTGCTGAATAAATAACTGTACAGTTAGTGAGTCACACTTATCCTGCTGAATAGATAAGTGTACAGTTAGTGAGTCACCCTTACCCTGCTGAATAAATAAATGTACAGTTAGTGAGTCACCATTACACTGCTGAACAAATATCTGTACAGTTAATGAATCACCATTACGCTGCTGAATAAATAACAATACAGTTAGTGAGTCACCGTTACCCTGCTGAATAATTAACAGTACAGTTAGTGAGTGACCCTTACGCTGCTGAATAAATAACTGTACAGTTAGGGAGTCACCCGAACCCTGCTGAATAAATAACTGTACAGTTAATAAGTCACCATTATGCTGCTGAATTAATAACTGTACAGTTAATGAGTGACCATTAGGCTGCTTAATAAATAACTGTACAGTTAGTGAGTCACCCTTACACAGCTGAATAAATAACTGTACAGTTAGTGATCACCTTTACCCTGCTGAATAAATAACTGTACAGTTAGTGAGTCACCCTTACCCTGCTGAATAATTAACTCTACAGTTAGTGAGTCACCCTTACCATGCTGAATAAATAACTGTACAATTCGTGAGTCACCAGTCACCCGGCTGAATAAATAAATGTACAGTTAATGTCACCATTACACTGCCGAACTAATAACTGTACAGTTAATGAGTGACCATTACGCTGCTGAATAAATAACTGTACAGTGAGTGACCCTTATCCTGCTGAATAAATAACTGCACAGTTAATGAGTCACTCTTAGACTGCTGAATAAAAAACTGTACAGTTAATGAGTCACCCTTACCCTGCTGAATAAATAACTGTACAATTAATGAGTCACCCTTACCCAGCTGAATAAATAACTGTAGAGTTAGTGATCACCCTTACCCTGCTGAATAATTAACTGTACAGTTAGTGAGTAGCCCTTACCCTGCTGAATAAATAACTGTACAGTTAATGAATCACCATTACGCTGCTGAATAAATAACTGTACAGTTAGCGAGTCACCGTTACTCTGCTGAATAATTAACTGCACAGTTAGTGAGTGTCCCTTACCCTGCTAAATAAATATCTGTACAGTTAGTGAGACACCCTTACGCTGCTGAATAAATAACTGTACAGTTAGTGAGTCACCCGTACCCTGCTGAATAAATAACTGTACAGTTAATGAGTCACCATTACGCTGCTGAATTAATAACTGTACAGTTAATGAGTGACCATCAGGCTGCTGAATAAATAACTGTACAGTTAGTGAGTCACCCTTACCCTGCTGAATAAATAACTGTACAGTTAGTGAATCACCCTTACCCTGCTGAAGAAATAACTGTACAATTAATGAGAGGCATTTACCCGGCTGAATAAATAACTGTACAATTAATGAGTGGCCTTTACCCGGCTGAATAAATAACTGTACAGTTAGTGAGTCACCCTTACACTGCTGAATAAATAACTGTACAGTTAATGATCATCCTTACACTGCTGAATAAATAACTGTACAGTTAGTGATCACCCTTACCCTGCTGAATAAATAAATGTATAGTTAGTGAATCGTCCTTACCCTGCTGAATAAATAACTGTACAGTTAATGAGTCACCCTTACCCTGCTGAATAATTAACTGTACAGTTAGTTAGTCACCATTACACTGCTGAATAAATATCTGTACAGTTAATGAATCACCATTACGCTTCTGAATAAATAACTGTACAGTTAGTGAGTCACCGTTACCCTGCTGAATAATTAACTGTACAGTTAGTGAGTGACCCTTACGCTGCTGAATAAATAACTGTACAGTTAGGGAGTCACCCGTACCCTGCTGAATAAATAACTGTACAGTTAATGAGTCACCATTACGCTGCTGAATTAATAACTGTACAGTTAATGAGTGACCATTAGGCTGCTTAATAAATAACTGTACAGTTAGTGAGTCACCCTTACCCAGCTGAATAAATAACTGTACTGTTAGTGATCACCTTTATCCTGCTGAATAAATAACTGCATAGTTATTGAATCGTCCTTACCCTGCTGAATAAATAACTGTACAGTTAGTGAGTCACCCTTACCCTGCTGAATAATTAACTGTACAATTCGTGAGTCACCAGTCACCCGGCTGATTAAATAAATGTACAGTTAATGTCACCATTACACTGCCGAATTAATAACTGTACAGTTAATGAGTGACCATTACGCTGCTGAATAAATAACTGTACAGTTAGTGAGTGACCCTTATCCTGCTGAATAAATAACTGTACAGTTAATGAGTCACTGTTAGACTGCTGAATAAATAACTGTACAGTTAGTGAGTCAGCCTTACCCTGCTGAATAAATAACTGTACATTTAGTGAGTCACCCTTACACTGCTGAATAAATAACTGTACAGTTAATGAGTCACCCTTACCCTGATGAATAAATAATCGCACAGTTAGTGAGTCACGCTTACCCAACTGAATAAATAACTGCACAGTTAGTGGTCACCCTTACCCTGCTGAATAAATAACTGTACAGTTAGTGAGTCACCCTTACCCTGCTGAATAATTAACTGTACAGTTAGTGAGTGACCCTTACCTTGCTGAATAAATAATTGGACAATTCGTGAGTCACCAGTTACCCAGCTGAATAAATAAATGTACAGTTAGTGAGTCACCCTTGCACTGCTGAATAAATAACAGTACATTTAGTGAGTCACTCTTACCTTGCTGAATGAGTAACGGTACAGTTGATGTGTCACCCTAACCCTGCTGAATAAATAACTGCACAGTTAATGAGGGGCTCTTACACTGCTGAATAATTGTCTTTATAGTTCGTGAATCGTCCTTACCCTGCTGAATAAATAACTGTACTGTTAGTGAGTCACTCTTATCCTGCTGAATAAATAACTGTATAGTTAGTGAGTCACCCTTATCCTGCTGAATAAATAACTGTATAGTTAGTGAGTCACCTTTATCCTGCTGAATAAATAACTGTATAGTCAGTGAGTCACCCTTATCCTGCTGAATAAATAACTGTACAGTTAGTGAGACACCCTTACACTGCTGAATAAATAACTGTACAGTTAGTGAGTCACACTGACACTGCTGAATAAATAACTGTACAGTTAGTGAGTTGCCCTTACCCTTTTGAATAAGTAACTTTACAATTAGTGAGTCACACTTAACCTACTGATTAAATAACTGTACAGTTAGTGAGACACCCTTACACTGCTGAATAAGTAACTGTACAGTTAGTGAGTTGCCCTTACCCTGCTGAATAAATAACTGTACAAAGAGTCATTCGCCCATACCCTGCTGAATTAGTAACTGTACAGTTAGTGAGTCACCCGTACCCTGCTGAATAAATAACTGTACAGTTAATGAGTCACCATTACGCTGCTGAATAAATAACTGTACAGTTAATGAGTGACCCATACCCTGCTGAAGAAATAACTGTACAATTAATGAGTGGCCATTACCCGGCTGAATAAATAACTGTACAGTTAGTGAGTCACCATTATGCTGCTGAATTAATAACTGTACAGTTAATGAGTGACCATTAGGCTGCTGAATAAATAACAGTACAGTTAATGAGTCACCGTTACCCTGCTGAAGAAAAAAATTGTACAATTAATGAGTGGCCTTTACCCTGCTGAATAAATAACTGTACAATTAGTGAGTCACCCTTACCCTGCTGAATAAATAACTGTATAGTTAATGAGTGACCATTACGCTGCTGAATAAATAACTGTACAGTTAGTGAGTCACCGTTGCCCTGCTGAATAATTAACTGTACAGTTAGTGAGTGACGCTTACCCTGCTAAGTAAAGAACTGTACAGTTAGTGAGACACCCTTACGCTGCTGAATAAATAACTATACTGTTAGGGAGTCACCCGTACCCTGCTGAATAAATAACTGTACAGTTAATGAGTCACCATTACACTGCTGAATTAATAACTGTACAGTTAATGAGTGACCATTAGGCTGCTGAATAAATAACTGTACAGTTAATGAGTCACCCTTACCCAGCTGAATAAATAACTGTACAGTTAGTGATCACCTTTACCCTGCAGAATAAATAACTGTATAGTTAGTGAATCGTCCTTACCCTGCTGAATAAATAACTGTACAGTTAGTTATTCACCCTTACCCCACTGAATTAATAACTGTACAATTCGTGAGTCACCTGTCACCCGGCTGAATAAATAAATGTACAGTTAATGTCACCATTACACTGCTGAATAAATAACTGTACAGTTAGTGAGTCACACTTATCCTGCTGAATAGATAAGTGTACAGTTAGTGAGTCACCCTTACCCTGCTGAATAAATAAATGTACAGTTAGTGATCACCTTTACCCTGCTGAATAAATAACTGCATAGTTAGTGAATCGTCCTTACCCTGCTGAATAAATAACTGTACAGTTAGTGAGTCACCCTTACCCTGCTGAATAATTAACTGTACAGTTAGTGAGTCACCCTTACCCTGCTGAATAAATAACTGTACAATTCGTGAGTCACCAGTCACCCTGCTGAATAAATAAATGTACAGTTAATGTCACCATTACACTGCCGAATTAATAACTGTACAGTTAATGATGACCATTATGCTGCTGAATAAATAACTGTACAGTTAGTGTGTGACCCTTATCCTGCTGAATAAATAACTGTACAGTTAATGAGTCACTCTTAGACTGCTGAATAAATAACTGTACAGTTAATGAGTCACCGTCACCCTGCTGAAGAAAAAACTGTACAATTAATGAGTGGCCTTTACCCTGCTGAATAAATAACTGTACAGTTAGTGAGTCACCCTTACACTGGATAAATAACTGTACAGTTAGTGAGTCAGCCTTACCCTGCTGAATAAATATCTGTATAGTTAATGAGTCACCATTACACTGCTGAATAAATAACTGTACAGTTAGTGAGTCACCGTTATCCTGATGAATAATTAACTGTACAGTTAGTGAGTGACCTATACCCTGCTAAATAAAGAACTGTACAGTTAGTGAGACACCCTTTCGCGGCTGAATAAATAACTGTACTGTTAGGGAGTCACCCGTACCCTGCTGAATAAATAACTGTACAGTTAATGAGTCACCATTATGCTGCTGAATTAATAACTGTACAGTTAATGAGTGACCATTAGGCTGCTGAATAAATAACTGTACAGTTAATGAGTCACCGTTACCCTGCTGAAGAAAAAACTGTACAATTAATGAGTGGCCTTTACCCTGCTGAATAAATAACTGTACAATTAGTGAGTCACCCTTACCCTGCTGAATAAATAACTGTATAGTTAATGAGTGACCATTACGCTGCTGAATAAATAACTGTACAGTTAGTGAGTCACCGTTGCCCTGCTAAATAATTAACTGTACAGTTAGTGAGTGACCCTTACCCTGCTAAATAAAGAACTGTACAGTTAGTGAGACACCCTTACGCTGCTGAATAAATAACTGTACTGTTAGGGAGTCACCCGTACCCTGCTGAATAAATAACTGTACAGTTAATGAGTCACCATTACACTGCTGAATTAATAACTGTACAGTTAATGAGTGACCATTAGGCTGCTGAATAAATAACTGTACAGTTAATGAGTCACCCTTACCCAGCTGAAGAAAAAACTGTACAATTAATGAGTGGCCTTTACCCTGCTGAATAAATAACTGTACAATTAGTGAGTCACCCTTACCCTGCTGAATAAATAACTGTATAGTTAATGAGTGACCAGTACGCTGCTGAATAAATAACTGTACAGTTAGTGAGTCACCGTTGCCCTGCTAAATAATTAACTGTACAGTTAGTGAGTGACCCTTACCCTGCTAAATAAAGAACTGTACAGTTAGTGAGACACCCTTACGCTGCTGAATAAATAACTGTACTGTTAGGGAGTCACCCGTACCCTGCTGAATAAATAACTGTACAGTTAATGAGTCACCATTACACTGCAGAATTAATAACTGTACAGTTAATGAGTGACCATTAGGCTGCTGAATAAATAACTGTACAGTTAATGAGTCACCCTTACCCAGCTGAATAAATAACTGTACAGTTAGTGATCACCTTTACCCTGCAGAATAAATAACTGTAGAGTTAGTGAATCGTCCTTACCCTGCTGAATAAATAACTGTATAGTTAGTGAGTCACCCTTATCCTGATGAATAAATAACTGTACTGTTAGTGAGACACCCTTACGCTGCTGAATAAATAACTGTACAGTTAATGAGTAACCCTTACCCTGCTGAATAAATAACTGTATAGTTAGTGAGTCACCCTTATCCTGATGAATAATTAACTGTACTGTTAGTGAGACACCCTTACGCTGCTGAATAAATAACTGTACAGTTAGTGAGTTGCCGTTACTCTGCTGAAAAAAACTGTACAGTTAGTGAGTTGCCGTTACCCTGCTGAATAAGTAACTGTAGAATTAGTGAGTCACCCTTATCCTGCTGAAAAAGTACCTGTATAGTTAATGAGTCACTCTTAACCTGCTGAATAAATAACTGTACAGTTAATGAGTCACCCTTACCCTGCTGAAGAAATAACTGTACAATTAATGAGTGGCCTTTATCATGCTGAATAAATAACTGTACAGTTAGTGAGTCACCATTATGCTGCTGAATAAATAACTGTACAGTTAGTGAGTTGCCCTACCCTGCTGAATAAATAACTGTACTGTTATGGAGTCACCCGTACCCTGCTGGATAAATAACTGTACAGTTAATGAGTCACCATTACACTGCTGAATTAATAACTGTACAGTTAATGAGTGACCATTAGGCTGCTGAATAAATAACTGTACAGTTAATGAGTCACCCTTACCCAGCTGAATAAATAACTGTACAGTTAGTGATCACCTTTACCCTGCAGAATAGATAACTGTAGAGTTAGTGAATCGTCCTTACCCTGCTGAATAAATAACTGTACAGTTAGTTATTCACCCTTACCCCACTGAATAAATAACTGTACGATTCGTGAGTCATCTATCACCCGGCTGAATAAATAAATGTACAGTTAATGTCACCATTACACTGCTGAATAAATAACTGTACAGTTAGTGAGTCACACTTATCCTGCTGAATAGATAAGTGTAAAGTTAGTGAGTCACCCTTACCCTGCTGAATAAATAAATGTACAGTTAGTGAGTCACCATTACACTGCTGAATAAATATCTGTACAGTTAATGAATCACCATTACGCTGCTGAATAAATAACTGTACAGTTAGTGAGTCACCATTACCCTGCTGAATAATTAACTGTACAGTTGGTGAGAGACCCTTATGCTGCTGAATAAATAACTGTACAGTTAGGGAGTCACCCGTACCCTGCTGAATAAATAACTGTACAGTTAATGAGTCACCATTACTCTGCGGAATTAATAACTGTACAGTTAATGAGTGACCATTAGGCTGCTTAATAAATAACTGTACAATTAGTGAGTCACCCTTACCCAGCTGAATAAATAACTGTACTGTTAGTGATCACCTTTACCCTGCTGAATAAATAACTGCATAGTTACTGAATCGTCCTTACCCTGCTGAATAAATAACTGTACAGTTAGTGAGTCACCCTTACCCTGCTGAATAATTAACTCTACAGTTAGTGAGTCACCGTTACCCTGATGAATAATTAACTGTACAGTTAGTGAGTGACCTATACCCTGCTAAATAAAGAACTGTACAGTTAGTGAGACACCCTTTCGCTGCTGAATAAATAACTGTACTGTTAGGGAGTCACCCGTACCCTGCTGAATAAATAACTGTACAGTTAATGAGTGACCATTAGGCTGCTGAATAAATAACTGTACAGTTAATGAGTCACCGTTGCCCTGCTGAATAATTAACTGTACAGTTAGTGAGTGACCCTTACCCTGCTAAATAAAGAACTGTACAGTTAGTGAGACACCCTTACGCTGCTGAATAAATAACTGTACAGTTAATGAGTCACCATTAGACTGCTGAATTAATAACTGTACAGTTAATGAGTGACCATTAGGCTGCTGAATAAATAACTGTACAGTTAGTGAGTCACCCTTAGGCAGCTGAATAAATAACTGTACAGTTAGTGATCACCTTTACCCTGTTGAATAAATAACTGTATAGTTAGTGAATCGTCCTTACCCTGCTGAATAAATAACTGTACAGTTAGTGAGTCACCCTTACCCTGCTGAATAAATAACTGTACAGTTAGTGAGTCACCCTTACCCTGCTAAATAAAGAACTGTACAGTTAGTGAGACACCCTTACGCTGCTGAATAAATAACTGTACAGTTAATGAGTCACCATTAGACTGCTGAATTAATAACTGTACAGTTAATGAGTGACCATTAGGCTGCTGAATAAATAACTGTACAGTTAGTGAGTCACCCTTAGGCAGCTGAATAAATAACTTTACAGTTAGTGATCACCTTTACCCTGTTGAATAAATAACTGTATAGTTAGTGAATCGTCCTTACCCTGCTGAATAAATAACTGTACAGTTAGTGAGTCACCCTTACCCTGCTGAATAAATAACTGTACAGTTAGTGAGTCACCCTTACCCTGCTGAATAAATAACTGTACAATTCGTGAGTCACCAGTCACCTGGCTGAATAAATAAATGTACAGTTAATGTCACCATTACACTGCCGAATTAATAACTGTACAGTTAATGAGTGACCATTACGCTGCTGAATAAATAACTGTACAGTTAGTGAGTGACCCTTATCCTGCTGTATAAATAACTGTACAGTTAATGAGTCACTCTTAGACTGCTGAATAGATAACTGTACAGTTAATGAGTCACCGTCACCCTGCTGAATCAAAAAATGTACAATTAATGAGTGGCCTTTACCCTGCTGAATAAATAACTGTACAGTTAGTGAGTCACCCTTGCACAGCTAAATAAATAACTGTACAGTTAGGGAGTCGTCCTTACCGTGTTGTATAAATAACTGTACAGTTAATGAGTCACCCTGACCCTGCTGAATAAATAACTGCACAGTTAGTGAATCACCCTTACCCAGCTGAATAAATAACTGTACAGTTAGTGATCACCCTTACCCTGCTGAATAATAACTGTACAGTTAGTGAGTCACCCTTTCCCAGCTGAATAAATAACTGTACACTTTGATAGTCACACTTACCCTGCTGAATAAATAACTGTACAGTTAGTGAGTCACCCTTACCCTGTTGAATAAATAACTGTACATTTATGGAGTCAACCTTACACTGCTGAATAAATAACTCTACAGTAAATGAGTCACCCTTACCCTGCTGAATAAATAATCGCACAGTTAGTGAGTCACGTTTACCCAGCTGAATAAATAACTGTACAGTTAGTGGTCACCCTTACCCTGCTGAATAAATAACTGTACAGTTAGTGAGTCACCCTTACTCTGCTGAATAAATAACTGTACAATTCGTGAGTTACCAGTCACCCGGCTGAATAAATAAATGTACAGTTAATGTCACCATTACACTGCCGAATTAATAACTGTACAGTTAATGATGACCATTATGCTGCTGAATAAATAACTGTACAGTTAGTGAGTGACCCTTATCCTGCTGAATAAATAACTGTACAGTTAATGAGTCACTCTTAGACTGCTGAATAAATAACTGTACAGTTAATGAATCACCGTCACCCTGCTGAAGAAAAAACTGTACAATTAATGAGTGGCCTTTACCCTGCTGAATAAATAACTGTACAGTTAGCGAGTCACCCTTACACTGAATAAATAACTGTACAGTTAGTGAGTCAGCCTTACCATGCTGAATAAATAACTGTATAGTTAATGAGTCACCATTACGCTGCTGAATAAATAACTGTACAGTTAGTGAGTCACCGTTACCCTGATGAATAATTAACTGTACAGTTAGTGAGTGACCTATACCCTGCTAAATAAAGAACTGTACAGTTAGTGAGACACCCTTTCGCTGCTGAATAAATAACTGTACTGTTAGGGAATCACCCGTACCCTGCTGAATAAATAACTGTACAGTTAATGAGTGACCATTAGGCTGCTGAATAAATAACTGTACAGTTAATGAGTCACCGTTGCCCTGCTGAATAATTAACTGTACAGTTAGTGAGTGACCCTTACCCTGCTAAATAAAGAACTGTACAGTTAGTGAGACACCCTTACGCTGCTGAATAAATAACTGTACAGTTAATGAGTCACCATTAGACTGCTGAATTAATAACTGTACAGTTAATGAGTGACCATTAGGCTGCTGAATAAATAACTGTACAGTTAGTGAGTCACCCTTAGGCAGCTGAATAAATAACTGTACAGTTAGTGATCACCTTTACCCTGTTGAATAAATAACTGTATAGTTAGTGAATCGTCCTTACCCTGCTGAATAAATAACTGTACAGTTAGTGAGTCACCCTTACCCTGCTGAATAAATAACTGTACAGTTAGTGAGTCACCCTTACCCTGCTAAATAAAGAACTGTACAGTTAGTGAGACACCCTTACGCTGCTGAATAAATAACTGTACAGTTAATGAGTCACCATTAGACTGCTGAATTAATAACTGTACAGTTAATGAGTGACCATTAGGCTGCTGAATAAATAACTGTACAGTTAGTGAGTCACCCTTAGGCAGCTGAATAAATAACTTTACAGTTAGTGATCACCTTTACCCTGTTGAATAAATAACTGTATAGTTAGTGAATCGTCCTTACCCTGCTGAATAAATAACTGTACAGTTAGTGAGTCACCCTTACCCTGCTGAATAAATAACTGTACAGTTATTGAGTCACCCTTACCCTGCTGAATAAATAACTGTACAATTCGTGAGTCACCAGTCACCCGGCTGAATAAATAAATGTACAGTTAATGTCACCATTACACTGCCGAATTAATAACTGTACAGTTAATGAGTGACCATTACGCTGCTGAATAAATAACTGTACAGTTAGTGAGTGACCCTTATCCTGCTGTATAAATAACTGTACAGTTAATGAGTCACTCTTAGACTGCTGAATAGATAACTGTACAGTTAATGAGTCACCGTCACCCTGCTGAATCAAAAACTGTACAATTAATGAGTGGCCTTTACCCTGCTGAATAAATAACTGTACAGTTAGTGAGTCACCCTTGCACAGCTAAATAAATAACTGTACAGTTAGGGAGTCGTCCTTACCGTGTTGTATAAATAACTGTACAGTTAATGAGTCACCCTGACCCTGCTGAATAAATAACTGCACAGTTAGTGAATCACCCTTACCCAGCTGAATAAATAACTGTACAGTTAGTGATCACCCTTACCCTGCTGAATAATAACTGTACAGTTAGTGAGTCACCCTTTCCCAGCTGAATAAATAACTGTACACTTTGATAGTCACACTTACCCTGCTGAATAAATAACTGTACAGTTAGTGAGTCACCCTTACCCTGTTGAATAAATAACTGTACATTTATTGTGTCAACCTTACACTGCTGAATAAATAACTCTACAGTAAATGAGTCACCCTTACCCTGCTGAATAAATAATCGCACAGTTTGTGAGTCACGTTTACCCAGCTGAATAAATAACTGTACAGTTAGTGGTCACTCTTACCCAGCTGAATAAATAACTGTACAGTTAGTGGTCACCCTTACCCTGCTGAATAAATAACTGTACAGTTAGTGAGTCACCCTTACCCTGCTGAATAATTAACTGTACAGTTAGTGAGTGACCCTTACCTTGCTGAATAAATAATTGGACAATTCGTGAGTCACCAGTTACCCAGCTGAATAAATAAATGTACAGTTAGTGAGTCACCCTTACACTGCTGAATAAATAACAGTACATTTAGTGAGTCACTCTTACCTTGATGAATGAATAACGGCACAGTTGATGTGTCACCCTAACCCTGCTGAATAAATAACTGTACAGTTAATGAGTGGCTCTTACACTGCTGAATAATTGTCTGTATAGTTCGTGAATCGTCCTTACCCTGCTGAATAAATAAATGTACTGTTAGTGGGTCACTCTTATCCTGCTGAATAAATAACTGTACAGTTAGTGAGTCACACTTACCCTGCTGAATAAGTAACTGTTCAGTTAGTGAGTTGCCCTTACCCTGCTGAATAAATAACTGTACAGAGAGTGATTCGCGCATACCCTGCTGAATAAGTAACTGTACAGTTAGTGAGTCACCCATACCCTGCTGAATAAATAACTGTACAGTTAATGAGTCACCATTACGCTGCTGAATTAATAACTGTACAGTTAATGAGTGACCATTGGGCTGCTAAATAAATAACTGTACAGTTAGTGAGTCACCCATTTCCTGCTGAATAAATAACTGTACAGTTAGTGAGTCACCATTACGCTGCTGAATAAATAACTGTACAGTGAGTGAGCTGCCCTACCCTGCTGAATAAATAACTACAGTTAATGAGTGATTATTACGCTGCTGAATAAATAACTGTACAGTTAGTGAGTCACCTTTACACTGATGAATAAATAACTGCACAGATAATGAGTCACCCTACCCTGCTGAATAAATAACTGTACAGTTAGTGAGTCATCCTTACTCAGCTGAATAAATAACTGTACAGTTAGTGATCACCCTTACCCTGCTGAATAAATAAATGTATAGTTAGTGAATCGTCCTTACCCTGCTGAATAAATAACTGAACAGTCAGTGAGTTGCCCTTACCCTGCTGAATAATTAACTGTACAGTTAATGAGTCACCATTACGCTGCTGAATAAATAACTGTACAGTTAGTGAGTTGCCATTGCCCTACTAAATAAATAACTGTACAATTAGTGAGTCACCCTTACCCGGCTGAATAAATAACTGTATAGTTAATGAGTCAACATTATGCTGTTGAATAAATATCTGTACAGTTAATGAATCACCATAACGTTGCTGAATAAATAACTGTACAGTTAGTGAGTCACCCTGAACCTGCTGAATAAATAACAGTAAATTTAGTGAGTCACTTTTATCTTGCTGAATGAATAAACATACAGTTAATGTGTCACCCTAACACTGCTGAATAAATAACTGTACAGTTAATGAGTGGCCCTTTCCCTGCTGAATAAATAACTCTATAGTTAGTGAATCATCCTTACCCTGCTGAATAAATAACTGTACAGTTAGTGAGTCACTCTTACCCTGCTGAATAAATAAATGTACAGTTAATGAGTGACCATTACGCTGCTGAATAATTAACTGTACAGTTAATGATTCACTCTTACCCTGCTGAATAAATAACTGTATAGTTAGTGAGTCACCCTTATCCTGATGAATAAATAACTGTACTGTTAGTGAGACACCCTTACGCTGCTGAATAAATAACTGTACAGTTAAAGAGTAACCCTTACCCTGCTGAATAAATAACTGTATAGTTAGTGAGTCACCCTTATCCTGATGAATAATTAACTGTACTGTTAGTGAGACACCCTTACGCTGCTGAATAAATAACTGTACAGTTAGTGAGTTGCCGTTACTCTGCTGAAAAAAACTGTACAGTTAGTGAGTTGCCGTTACCCTGCTGAATAAGTAACTGTAGAATTAGTGAGTCACCCTTATCCTGCTGAAAAAGTACCTGTATAGTTAATGAGTCACTCTTAACCTGCTGAATAAATAACTGTACAGTTAATGAGTCACCCTTACCCTGCTGAAGAAATAACTGTACAATTAATGAGTGGCCTTTATCGTGCTGAATAAATAACTGTACAGTTAGTGAGTCACCATTACGCTGCTGAATAAATAACTGTACAGTTAGTGAGTTGCCCTACCCTGCTGAATAAATAAGTGTACAGTTAGTGAGTCACTCTTGCCCTGCTGAATCAATAACTGTACAGTTATTTAGTCACCCTTACTCTGCTGAATAAATAAGTCCACAGTTAGTGAGACACCCTTACACTGCTGAATAAATAACTGTAAAGTTAGTGAGTCACCCTTACACTGCTAAATAAATAACTGTATAGTTAGGGAGTCGTCCTTACCCTGCTGAATTAGTAACTGTACACTTAGTGAGTCACCTTTACGCTGCTGAATAAATAACTGTACAGTTAGTGAGACACCCTTACGATGCTGAATAAATAACTGTAGAGTTAATGAGTGACTATTACGCTGCTGAATAAATAACTGTACAGTTAGTGAGTCACCCTTAAACTGCTGCATAAATAACTGCACAGTTAGTGAGTCAACCTTACCCTGCTGAATAAATAACTGTACAGGTAGTGATCACCCTAACCCTGCTGAATAAATAACAGTAAAGTTAGTGAGTTGCCCTACCCTGTTGAATAAATAACTGTACAGTTAATGAGTCACCCTTACCCTGCTGAATAAGAACTGTAAAGTTAGTGATCACACTTACCCTGCTGAATAAATAACTGTACAGTTAGTGAGTCACCATTACGCTGCTGAATAAATAACTGTACAGTTAGTGAGTGGCCCTACCCTGCTGAATAAGTAAGTGTACAGTTAGTGAGTCACTCTTGCCCTGCTGAATAAATAACTGTACAGTTAGTGAGTCACTCTTGCCCTGCTGAATAAATGACTGTACAGTTAGTGAGTTGCCCTAACCTGCTGCATAAATAACTGTACAGTTAGTGATCACCCTTACCCTGCTGAATAAATAACTGTACAGTTAGTGAGTTGCCCTTACCCTGCTGAATAAATAACTGTACAGTTAATGAGTCACTCTTACCCTGCTGAATAAATAATAGCTCAGTTAATGAGTCACCCTTACCCTGCTGAAGAAATAACTGTACAGTTAGTGAGCTGCCCTTACTCTGCTGAATAAATAACTGTACAGTTAGTGAGTTGCCCTTACCGTGCTGAATAAATAACTGTACAGTTAGTGAGTTGCCCTTAACCTGCTGAATAAGTAACTGTACAATTAGTGAATCACCCTTACCCGGCTGAACAAATAACTATACAGTTAATGAGTCACCATTACGCTGCTGAATAAATAACTGTACAGTTAGGGAGTCGTCCATACCCTGTTGAATAATTAACTGTACAGTTAGTGAGTCACCCTTGCCCTGCTGAATAATTAACTGTACAGTTAATGAGTCACCATTACGCTGCTGAATAAATAACTGTACAGTTGGTGAGTTGCCCTTACCCTGCTAAATAAATAACTGTACAATTAGTGAGTCACCCTTACCCGGCTGAATAAATAACTGTATAGTTAATGAGTCACCATTTCGCTGCTGAATATATATCTGTATAGTTAATGAATCAACATTACGCTGCTGAATAAATAACTGTACAGTTAGTGAGTCACCCTTACCCTGCTGAATAAATAACTGTACAGTTAATGAGGCACCATTATGCTGCTGAATAAATAACTGCACAGTTAGTGAGTCACACTTACCCTGCTGAATAAATAACTTTACAGTTAGTGAGTCCCCATTATCCTGCTGAATAAATAACTGTGCAGATAATGAGTCACTCTTACCCTGCTGAATAAATAACTGTGCAGATAATGAGTCACTCTTACCCTGCTGAATAAATAACTGTACAGTTAGTGAGTCACCATTACGCTGCTGAATAAATAACTGTACAGTTAGTGAGTTGCCCTTACCCTGCTGAATAAATAACTGTACAGTTAATGAGTCACCCTTACCCTGCTGAATAAATAACTGTACAGTTAGTGAGTCACCCTTATCCGGCTGAATAAATAAATGTACAGTTAATGAGTCACTCTTACCCTGCTGAATAAATAACTGTACAGTTAATGAGTCACCCTTACCATGCTGAAGAAATAACTGTACAATTAATGAGTGGCCTTTACCCTGCTCAATAAACAACTGTACAGTTAGTGAGTCAAAATTTCACTGCTTAAGAAATAACTATACAGTTAGTGAGTCATCCTTATCCTGCTGAATAAATAACTGTACAGTTAGTGAGTCACCCATACCCTGCTGAATAAGTAACTGTACAGTTAATGAATCACCATCACGCTGCTGAATAAATAACTGTACAGGTAGAGAGTTGCCCTACCCTGCTGAATAAATAACTGAACAGTTAATGAGTGACTATTACGCTGCTCAGTAAATAACTGTACAGTTAGTGAGTCACCCTTACACTGCTGAAGAAATAACTGTACAGTTAAGGAGTCATCCTTACCCAGCTGAATAAATAACTGTACAGTTTGTAATCACCCTTATCCTGCTGAATAAATAACTGTACAGTTAGTGAGTCACCCTTACCCTGCTGAATTAATAACTGTACAGTAAGTGAGTCACCCTTACCCTGCTGAATAAATAACTGTACAGTTAATGAGTGGCCCTTACACTATGGAATAAATAACCGTATAGTTAGTGAACAGTCCTTACCCTGCTGAATAAATAACTGTACAGTTAGTGTGACACACTTACGTTGCTGAATAAATAACTGTACTGTTAGTGAGTCACCCTTATCCTGCTGAATAAATAAATGTACAGTTAGTCACCCTAACCCTGCTGAATTAATAACTGTACAGTTAATGAGTCACCCTTACCCTGCTAAATAATTAACTGTATAGTTAGTGAGTCACCCTTGACCTGCTGAATAATTAACTGTACAGTTAATGAGTCACCATTATGCTGCTGAATTAATAACGGTACAGTTAATGAGTCACCCTTACCCTGCTAAAAAAATAACTGTACAGTTAGTGAGTCGCCCTTACCCGGCTGAATAAATAACTGTATAGATATTGAGCTGCCCTTACTCGGCTGATTAAATAACTGTACAGTTAATGAGTGACCATTACGCTGCTGAATAAATAACTGTACAGTTAGGGAGTCGTCCTTACCCTGCTGAATTAGTAACTGTCCAGTAACTGAGTCACTCTTGCCCTGCTGAATAAATAACGGTACAGTTAGTGATTCACCCTTACCTCGTTGAATAATTAACTGTATAGTTAGTGAGTCACCCTTGACCTGCTGAATAATTAACTGTACAGTTAATGAGTCACCATTACGCTGCTGAATAAATAAATGTACAGTTAGTGAGTTGCCCTTACCCTGCTAAATAAATAACTGTACAGTTAGTGAGTCACCCTTACCCGGCTGAATAAATAACTGTATAGTTAATGAGTCACCATTAGGCTGCTGAATAAATATCTGTACAGTTAATGAATCACCATAACGTTGCTGAATAAATAACTGTACAGTTAATGTGTCACCCTAACCCTGCTGAATAAATAACTGTACAGTTAATGAGTCGCCCTTACCCTGTTGAATAAATAACTGTACAGTTAGCGAGTGACCATTACGCTGCTGAAAAAATAACGGTACAGTTAGTGAGTCACACTTACCCTACTGAATAAATAACTGTACAGTTAGTGAGTCATCCTTATCCTGCTGAATAAATAACTGTGCAGTTAATGAGTCACTCTTACACTGCTGAATAAATAAGTGTATAATTAGTGAGGGGATCTTACCCTGCTGAATAAATAACTATACAGTTAGTAAGTCACCATTACACTGCTGAATAAATAACTGTACAGTTAATGAGTCACCCGTACCCTGCTGAATAAATAACTGTACAGTTAGTGAGTCACACTTACACTGCTTAATAAGTAACTGTACAGTTAGTGAGTCACCATTACCCTGCTGAATAAATAACTGTACAGTTAGTGAGAAACCCTTAAGCTGCTAAATAAATAACTGTACAGTTATTGAGTTGCCTTACCCTGCTGAATAAATAACTGTACAGTTAATGAGTCACCATTACGCTGCTGAATAAATAACTGTACAGTTAGTGAGTTGCCCTTACCCTGCTAAATAAATAACTGTACAGTTAATGAGTCACTCTTACCCTGCCGAATAAATAACTGTACAGTTAGTGAGACACCCTTGCCCTGCTGAATAAATAACTGTTCATTTAGCGAGACACCCTTACGCTGCTGAATAAATAACTGTACAGTTAGTGAGTTGACCTTACCCTGCTGAATAAGTAACTGTACAATTAGTGAGTCACCATTACCCTGCTGAATAAATAACTGTACAGTTAGTGAGTCACCCTTTCGCTGCTGAGTAAATAAATGTACAGTTATTGAGTCACCCTAACCCTGCTGCATTAATCACTGTAAAGTTAAATGAGTCACCCGTACCCTGCTGAATAAATAACTGTACAGTTAGTGAGTCGCCCTTACTCTGCTGAATAAATAACTGTACAGTTAATCACTCACCCTTACCCTGCTGAATAAATAATTGTATAGTTAGTGAGTGGCCCTTACCCTGCTGAATAAATAACTGTACAGTTAGTCAGTCACCCTTACCCTGCTGAATAAATAACTGTAAAGTTAATGAGTCACACGTACCCTGCTGAATAAATAACTGTATAGTTAGTGAGTCACCCTTACCCTGCTTAATAAATGACTGTACAGTGAGTGAGACACCCTTACGCTGCTGAATAAATAACTGTAGAGTTAGTGAGTTGCCCTTACCCTGCTGAATAAATAACTGTACAGTTAGTGAGTCACACTTAGCCTGGTGAATAAGTAACTGTACAGTTAGTGAGTTGCCCTTACCCTGCTAAATAAATAACTTAACAATTAGTGAGTCACCCTTACCCTGATGAATAAATAACAGTACATTTAGTGAGTCACTCTTACCTTGTTGAATGAATAACTGTACAGTTAATGTGTCACCCTAACCCTGCTGAATAAATAACTGTCCAGTAAATGAGTGTCCCTTACCGTGCTGAATAAATAACTGTATAGTTAGTGAATCGTCCTTACCCTGCTGAATAACTAACTGTACAGTTAGTGAGTCACATTTACCCTGCTGAATAAATAGCTGTACAGTTAATGAGTGACCATTACGCAGCTGAATAAATAACTGTACAGTTAGTGAGTCACCCTTAACCTGCTGCATAAATAACTGTACAGTTAATGAGTCACTCTTACCCAGCTGAATAAATAACTGTACAGTAAATGAGACACCCTTACCCTGCTGAACAAATAACTGTATATTTAGTGAGTCACCATTATCCTTCTGAATAAATAACCGCACAGTTAGTGAGTCACACTGACAATGCTGAATAAATAACTGTACAGTTAGTGAGTCACCCTTATCCTGCTGAATAAATAACTGTACAGTTAGGGAGTCGCCTTACCCTGCTGAATAAATAACTGTACAGTTAGTGAGTCACTCTTGCACTGCTGAATGAATAACTGTACAGTTAATGTGTCACCCTAACCCTGCTGAATAAATAACTGTACAGTTAGTGAGACACCCTTACGCTGCTAAATAAACAACTGTACAGTTAGTGAGTTGCCCTTACCCTGCTGAATAAATAACTGTACCGTTAATGAGTCACGATTACGCTGCTGAATAAATAACTGTACTGTTAGTGAGTTGCCCTTACCCTGCTAAATAAATAACTGAACAGTTAATGAGTCACTCTTACCCTTCTGCATAAATAACTGTACCGTTAATGAGTCACCCATAACCTCCTGAATAAATAACTGTACAGTTAGTGAGTCACCCTTACCCTGCTGAAAAATTAACTGTACTGTTAGGGAGTCACCCTTACCCTGCTGAATAAATAACTGCACAGTTAGGGAGTCGTCCTTACCCTGCTGAATAAGTAACTGTCCAGTTAGTGAGTCAGTCTTGCCCTGTTGAATAAATAACTGTACAGTTAATGAGTCACCCGTACCCTGCTGAATAAATAACTGTATAGTTAGTGAGTCACCCTTACCCCACTGAATAAATAACTGTGCAGTTAGTGAGACACCCTTACGCTGATGAATAAGTAACTGTAGAGTTAGTGAGTCACTCTTGCCCTGCTGAATAATTAATTGTACAGTTAATAAGTCACCATTACGCTGCTGGATAAATAAATGTACAGAACCTGAGTTGCCCTTACCCTGCTAAATAAATAACTGAACAATTAGTGAGTCACCCTTACCCGGCTGAATAAATATCTGTACAGTTAATGAATCACCAATACGCTGCTGAATAAATAAATGTACAGTTAGTGAGTCACCCTTACCCTGCTGGATGAATAACAGTACATTTAGTGAGTCACTCTTACCTTGTTGAATGAATAACTGTACAGTTAATGTGTCACCCTAACCCTGCTGAATAAATAACTGTCCAGTTAATGAGTGACCCTTACCGTGCTGAATAAATAACTGTATAGTTAATGAATCGTCCTTAACCTGCTGAATAAATAACTGTAGAGTTAGTGAGTCACACTGACAATGCTGAATATATAACTGTACAGTTAGTGAGTTGCCCTTACCCTGCTGAAAAAATAACTGTACAGTTAGAGAGTGGCTCTTACCCTGCTGAATAAGTAACTGTATAATTAGTGAGTAACCCTTACCCGGCTGAATAAATATCTGTATAGTTAGTGAGTCACCCTTACCCCACTGAATAAATAACTGTGCAGTTAGTGAGACACCCTTACGCTGATGAATAAGTAACGGTAGAGTTAGTGAGTCACTCTTGCCCTGCTGAATAATTAATTGTACAGTTAATAAGTCACCATTACGCTGCTGGATAAATAAATGTACAGAACGTGAGTTGCCCTTACCCTGCTAAATAAGTAACTGAACAATTAGTGAGTCACCCTTACCCGGCTGAATAAATATCTGTACAGTTAATGAGTGACCCTTACCGTGCTGAATAAATAACTGTATAGTTAATGAATCGTCCTTACCCTGCTGAATAAATAACTGTAGAGTTAGTGAGTCAAACTGACAATGCTGAATATATAACTGTACAGTTAGTGAGTTGCCCTTACCCTGCTGAAAAAATAACTGTACAGTTAGAGAGTGGCTCTTACCCTGCTGAATAAGTAACTGTATAATTAGTGAGTCACCCTTACCCTGCTGAATAAATAACTGTACAGTTAGTGAGACACCCTTACGCTGCTGAATAAATAACTATACTGTTAGTGAGTCACACTTACCCTGCTGAATGAATAACTGTACAGTTAATGTGTCACCCTAACCCGGCTGAATAATTAACTGTACATTTAGTGAGACACCCTTATGCTGCTAAATAAATAACTGTACAGTTAGTGAGTTGCCCTTACTCCGCTGAATAAATAACTGTACAGTAAGTGAGTTGCCCTTACCCTGCTAAATAAATAACTGTACGGTTAATGAGTCACTCTTACCCTGCTGAATAAAGAACTGTACAGTTAATGAGTCACCCATACCCTCCTGAATAAATAACTGTACAGTTAGAGAGTCACGCTTACCCTGCTGAAACATTAACTGTACAGTTAGTGAGTCACCCTTACCCTGCTGAATAAATAACTGTACATTTAGGGAGTTGTCCTTACCCTGCTGAATAAGTAACTGTACAATTATTGAGTCACTCTTGCCCTGCTGAATAAATAACTGTACAGTTAATGAATCACCCATACCCTGCTGAATAGATAACTGTATAGTTAGTGAGTTACCCGTACCCCGCTGAAGAAGTAACTGTACAGCTAGTGAGACACTCTTACGCTGCTGAATAAATAACTGTACAGTTAGTGAGTCACACTTACCCTGCTGAATAAATAACTGTGCAGTAAATGAGTGGCCCTTACCCTGCTGAATAAATAACTGTATAGTTAGTGAATCGTCCTTACCCTGCTGAATAACTAACTGTACAGTTAGTGAGTCACATTTACCCTGCTGAATAAATAACTGTACAGTTAGTGAGTCACCCTTAACCTGCTGCATAAATAACTGTACAGTTAATGAGTCACTCTAACCAGCTGAATAAATAACTGTACAGTAAATGAGTCACCCTTACCCTGCTGAATAAATAACCGCACAGTTAGTGAGTCACACTGACAATGCTGAATAAATAACTGTACAGTTAGTTAGTCACACTTGCCCTGCTGAATATATAACTGTACAGTTAGTGAGTCACCCTTACCCAGCTCAATAAATAACTCTGCAGTTATTGATAACCCTTATCCTGCTGAATAAATAACTGTACAGTTAGTGAGTCACCCTTACCCTGCTGAAAAAATAACTGTACAGTTAATGAGTCACTCTTACCCAGCTGAATAAAGAACTGTACAGTAAATGAGTCACCCTTACCCTGCTGAATAAATAACCGCACAGTTAGTGAGTCACACTGACAATGCTGAATAAATAACTGTACAGTTAGTGAGTTGCCCTTACCCTGATGAATAAATAACTGTACAGTTAGTGAGTTGCCCTTACCCTGCTGAATAAGTAACTGTATAATTAGTGAGTCACACTTACACTGCTGAATAAATAACTCTACAGTTAGTCAGACACCCTTACGCTGCTGAATAAATAACTGTACAGTTAGTGAGTCACACTTACGCTGCTGAATAAATAAATGTACTGTTAGTGAGTCACCCTAACCCTGCTGCATTAATAACTGTAAAGTTAATGAGTTACCCTAACCGTGCTGAATAAATAACTGTACAGTTAGTGAGTCGTCCTTACCCTGATGAATAAATAATTGTACAGTTAATCACTCACCCTTACCCTGCTGAATAAATAACTGTATAGTTAGTGAGTGGCCCTTACCCTGCTGAATAAATAACTGTACAGTTAGTCAGTCACCCTTACCTTGCTAAATAAATAACTGTACAGTTAATAAGTCACCCGTACCCTGCTGAATAAATAACTGTATAGTTAGTGAGTCATTCTTACCTTGCTGAATGAATAACTATACAGCTAATGTGTCACCCTTACACTGCTGAATAAGTAACTGTACAGTTAGTGAGTAACTGTTGCCCTGCTGAATAAATAACTATACAGTTAATGAGTTACCATTACGCTGCTGAATAAATAACTGTACAGTTAGTGAGTCACCCTTACACTGCTGAATAAATAACTGTACAGTTAGGGAGTTGTCCTTACCCTGCTGAATAAATAACTGTACAGTTAGTGAGTCACCCTTACACTGCTGAATAAATAACTGTACCGTTAGGGAGTCGTCCTTACCCTGCTCAAAAATAACTGTACAGTTAGTGAGTCACTCTTGCCCTGCTGAATGAATAACTGTACAGTTAATGTGACACCCTAACCCTGCTGAATAAATAACTGTGAAGTTAATGAGTGGCCCTTACCCTGCTGAATAAACAACTGTACGGTTAGTGAGTCACTCTCACCCTGCTGAATAATTAATTGTACAGTTAATGAGTGACCATTCTGATGGTGAATAAATAACTGTACAGTTAGAGAGTCACCCTTAACCTGCTGAATAAATAACTGTACAGTTAGTGAGTCACGCTTACACTGCTGAATAAATAACTGTACAGTTAGTGAGTTGCCCTTAATCTGCTAAAGAAATAACTGTACAGTTAGTGAGCCACCCTTACGCTGCTGAATAAATAACTGTACAATTAGTGAGTCACCCTTACCCAGCAGAATAAATAACTGTACAGTTAATGAATCACCATTACGCTGCTGAATAAATAACTGTACAGTTAGTGAGTCACACTTACCCAGCTGAATAAAAAACAGTACATTTAGTGAGTCATTCTTACCTTGCTGAATGAATAACTATACAGTTAATAAGTCACCCTTACCCTGCTGAATAAATAAATGTACAGTTAATGAGTCACCATTACGCTGCTGAATAAATAACTGTACAGTTAGTCAGTCACCCTTACACTGCTGAATAAATAACTGTACAGTTAGGGAGTTGTCCTTACCCTGCTGAATAAATAACTGTACCGTTAGGGAGTCGTCCTTACCCTGCTCAAAAATATCTGTACAGTTAGTGAGTCACTCTTGCCCTGCTGAATGAATAACTGTACAGTTAATGTGACACCCTAACCCTGCTGAATAAATAACGTCGAAGTTAATGAGTGGCCCTTACCCTGCTGAATAAACAACTGTACGGTTAGTGAGTCACTCTCACCCTGCCGAATAATTAATTGTACAGTTAATGAGTGACCATTCTGATGGTGAATAAATAACTGTACAGTTAGAGAGTCACCCTTAACCTGCTGAATAAATAACTGTACAGTTAGTGAGTCACGCTTATCCTGCTGAATAAATAACTTTACAGTTAATGAGTCACCCTTACCCTGCTGAATAAATAACTGTACAGTTAGTGAGTCACCCTTACCCAGCTGAATAAATAACTGTACAGTTATTGATCACCCTTACCCTGCTGAAAAAATAACTGTACAGTAAGTGAGTCACTCTTACCCTGCTGAATAAAGAACTGTACAGTTAGTGAGTCACCCTTACCCTGCTGAATAAATAACTGTACAGTTAGTGAGTCACCCTTACCCTGCTGAAAAAATAACTGTACAGTAAATGAGTGATCATTACCCTGCTGAATAAATAACTGTACAGTTAATGAGTGACCATTACCCTGCTGAATAAATAACTGTACAGTTAGTGAGTCACCCTTAACCTGCTGAATAAATAACTGTACAGTTAATGAGTCACCCTTACCCTGCTGAATATATAACTGTACAGATAGTGAGTAACATTTATCCAGCTGAATAAATAACTGTACAGTTAGTGATCACCCTTACCCTGCTGAATAAATAACTGTACAGTAAGTGAGTCACTCTTACCCTGCTGAATAAATAACTGTACAGTTAGTAGGTCACCCTTACCCTGCTGAAGAAATAACTGTACAGTAAGTGAGTCACTCTTACGCTGCTGAATAAATAACTGTACAGTTAGTAGGTCACCCTTACCCTGCTGAAGAAATAACTGTACAGCTAGTGAGTCACCCTTACACTGCTGAATAAATAACTGTACAGTTAATGAGTCACCCTTACCCTGCTGAATAATTAACTGTACAGTTAGTGAGTCACCCTTACCCTGATGAATAAATAACTGTACAGTAAGTGAGTCACCCTTGCCCTGCTGAATAATTAACTGTACAGTTAGTGAGTGACCCTTACCCTGATGAATAAATAACTGTACAATTCGTTAGTCACCGTTACCCGGCTGAATACATAAATGTACAGTTAGTCAATCGCCCGTGCCCTGCGGAATAATTAATTGTACAGTTAATGAATCACCATTACGCTGCTGAATAAATAACTGTACAGTTAGTGAGTTGCCCTTACTCTACTAAATAAATAACTGTACAGTTAGTGAGTTGCTCTTACTCTGCTAAATAAATAACTGTACAATTAGTGAGTCGCCCTTACCCAGCTGAATAAATAACTGTACAGTTAATGAGTGACCATTACGCTGCTGAATAAATAACTGTACAGTTAGTGAGTCACCCTTACCCTGCTGAATAAATAACAGTACATTTAGTGAGTCATTCTCACCTTGCTGAATGAATAACTGTACAGTTAATGTGTCACCCTTACACTGCTGAATAAATAACTGAACAGTTAGGGAGTCGTCCTTAACCTGCTGAATACGTAACTGTTCAGTTAGTGAGTCACTCTTGCCCTGCTGAATAAATAACTGTACAGTTAGTGAGTCACCCTTACCCTGCCGAATGATATATGTACAGTTAATGAGTGACCATTACGCTCCTGTATAAATAACTGTATAGTTAGTGAGTCACCCTTAACTTGCTGAATAAATAACTGTACAGTTAGTGAGTCTCCCTTATCCTGCTGAATAAATAACTGTACAGTTAATGAGTCACCCTTACCCTGCTGAATAAATAACTGTTCAGTTAGTGATCACCCTTACCCTGCTGAATAAATAACTGTACAGTTAGTGAGTCACCCTTACCGTGCTGAAAATTAACTGTACAGTTATGAGTCACCCTTACCCTGTTGAATAAGTAACTGTGCAGTTTGTGAGTCACCCTTAACCTACTGAATAATTAACTGTACAGTTAGTGAGTCACCCTTACCCTGCTGAATAATTAACTGTACAGTTAGTGAGTCACCCTTACCCTGATGAATAAATAACTGTACAAATCGTGTTTCACCGTTACCCGGCTGAATACATAAATGTACAGTTAGTGAGGCGCACTTGCCTTGCGGAATAATTAACTGTACAGTTAATGAGTCACCGTTACGATGCTGAATAAATAACTGTACAGTTAGTGAGTCACCCTTATCCTGATGAATAAATAACTGTACAGTTAATGAGTCACCCTTACCCTGCTGAATAAATAACTGTACAGTTAATGAGTCACCCTTACCCAGCTGAATAAATAACTGTACATTTAGCGAGTTGTCCTTACCCTGCTGAATAAGTAACTGTACAGTTAGTGAGTCACCCTTAACCTGCTGAATAAATAACTGTACAGTTAGTGAGTCACCCTTATCCTGCTGAATAAATAACTGTACAGTTGGTGAGTCAACCTCACCCAGCTGAATAAATAACTGTACAGTAAGTGATCACCCTTAACCTGCTGAATAAATAACTGTACAGTTAGTGAGTCACCCTTGCCCTGCTGAATAAATAACTGTGCAGTTAGTGAGTCACCCTTAACCTGCTGAATAATTAACTGTACAGTTAGTGAGTCACCCTTACCCTGCTGAATAATTAACTGTACAGTTAGTAAGTCACCCTTACCCTGATGAATAAATAACTGTACAATTCGTGAGTCACCGTTACCCGGCTGAATACATAAATGTACAGTTAGTGAATCGCCCGTGCCCTGCAGAATAATTAACTGTACAGTTAATGAGTCACCATTAAGCTGCTGAATAAATAATGTACAGTTAGTGAGTTGCCCTTACTCTGCTAAATAAATAACTGTACAGTTAGTGAGTTGCCCTTACTCTGCTAAAGAAATAACTGTACAGTTAGTGAGTCACCCTTACCCTGCTGAATAAATAACTCTGCAGTTATTGATAACCCTTAAACTGCTGAATAAATAACTGTATAGTAAGTGAGTCACCCTTACCCTGCTGAATAAATAACTGAACAATAAGTGAGTCACCCTTACCCTGCTGAATAATTAACTGTACAGTTAGTGAGTCACCCTTCCCCTGATGAATAAATAACTGTACAATTCGTGAGTCACCGTTACCCGGCTGAATACATAAATGTACAGTTAGTGAATCGCCCGTGCCCTGCGGAATAATTAACTGTACAGTTAATGAGTCACCATTACGCTGCTGAATAAATAACTGTACAGTTAGTGAGTTGCCGTTACTCTGCTAAATAAATAACTGTACAGTTAGTGAGTTGACCTTAATCTGCTAAATAAATAACTGTACAATTAGTGAGTCGCCCTTACCCAGCTGAATAAATAACTGTACAGTTAATGAATCACCATTACGCTGCTGAATAAATAACTGTACAGTTAGTGAGTCACCCTTACCCTGCTGAATAAATAACAGTACATTTAGTGAGTCATTCTCACCTTGCTGAATGAATAACTGTACAGTTAATGTGTCACCCTTACACTGCTGAATAAATAACTGAACAGTTAGGGAGTCGTCCTTAACCTGCTGAATACGTAACTGTACAGTTAGTGAGTCACCCTTACCCTGCCGAATAATTAACTGTACAGTTAGTGAGTCACCCTTGCCCTGCTGAATGATTAACTGTACAGTTAATGAGTGACCATTACGCTCCTGTATAAATAACTGTATAGTTAGTGAGTCACCCTTACGCTGCTGAATAAATAACTGTACAGTTAGTGAGTCACCCTTATCCTGCTGAATAAATAACTGTACAGTTAATGAGTCACCCTTACCCTGCTGAATAAATAACTGTTCAGTTAGTGATCACCCTTACCCTGATGAATAAATAACTGTACAATTCGTGTTTCACCGTTACCCGGCTGAATACATAAATGTACAGTTAGTGAGGCGCACTTGCCCTGCGGAATAATTAACTGTACAGTTAATGAGTCACCATTACGATGCTGAATAAATAACTGTACAGTTAGTGAGTAAGCTTAACCTGCTGAATAAATAACTGTACAGTTAGTGAGTCACCCTTACCCTGCTGAATAAATAACTGAACAGTTAATGAGTCACCATTACCCAGCTGAATAAATAACTGTACAGTTTGTGTTCACCCTTACCCTGCTGAATAAATAACTGTACCATTGACTCACCCTTACCCTGCTGAATAAATAACTGTACAGTTAGTGAGTCACCCTTACCCTGCTGAATAAATAACTGTACATTAGTGAGTCATCCTTACCCTGCTGAATAATTAACTGTACAGTTAGTGAGTCACCCTTACCCTGATGAATAAATAACTGTACAATTCGTGTTTCACCGTTACCCGGCTGAATACATAAATGTACAGTTAGTGAGGCGCACTTGCCCTGCGGAATAATTAACTGTACAGTTAATGAGTCACCATTACGATGCTGAATAAATAACTGTACAGTTAGTGAGTAAGCTTAACCTGCTGAATAAATAACTGTACAGTTAGTGAGTCATCCTTGCCTAGCTGAATAAATAACTGTACAGTTAGTGTTCACCCTTACCCTGCTGAATAAATAACTGTACCATTGAGTCACCCTTACCCTGCTGAATAAATAACTACAGTTAGTGAGTCACCCTTACCCGGCTGAATAAATAACGGTACAGTTAGTGAGTCACCCTTACCCTGCTGAATAAATAACTTTACATTAGTGAGTCATCCTTACACTGCTGAATAATTACCTGTACAGTTAGTGAGTCACCCTTACCCTGATGAATAAATAAGTAGACAATTTGTGAATCACCCTTACACTGCTGAATAAATAACTGTACATTAGTGAGTCATCCTTACCCTGCTGAATAATTAACTGTACAGTTAGTGAATCACCCTTACCCTGATGAATAAATAACTGTACAATTCGTGTTTCACCATTACCCGGCTGAATACATAAATGTACAGTTAGTGAGGCGCACTTGCCCTGCGGAATAATTAACTGTACAGTTAATGAGTCACCATTACGATGCTGAATAAATAACTGTACAGTTAGTGAGTAAGCTTAACCTGCTGAATAAATAACTGTACAGTTAGTGAGTCACCCTTATCCTGATGAATAAATAACTGTACAGTTAATGAGTCACCCTTACCCAGCTGAATAAATAACTGTACAGTTAGTGTTCACCCTTACCCTGCTGAATAAATAACTGTATCATTGAGTCACCCTTAGCCTGCTGAATAAATAACTACAGTTAGTGAGTCAC
The DNA here is from genome assembly GCF_017639515.1 of Carcharodon carcharias. Lineage (NCBI taxonomy): Eukaryota > Metazoa > Chordata > Chondrichthyes > Lamniformes > Lamnidae > Carcharodon > Carcharodon carcharias. Next base: position 30,665,079 of record NC_054482.1, on the reverse strand, counting down.
CCTTACCCGGCTGAATAAATAACAGTACAGTTAGTGAGTCACCCTTACCCTGCTGAATAAATAACTTTACATTAGTGAGTCATCCTTACACTGCTGAATAATTACCTGTACAGTTAGTGAGTCACCCTTACCCTGATGAATAAATAAGTAGACAATTGGTGAGTCACCCTTACACTGCTGAATAATTAACTGTACAGTTAGTGAGTCACCCTTGCCCTGCTGAATGATTAACTGTACAGTTAATGAGTCACCATTACGCTTCTGAATAAATAACTGTACAGTTAGTGAGTTGCCCTTACCCTGCTGAATAAAGAACTGTACAATTAGTGAGTCACCCTTACCCGGCTGAATAAATAACTGTATACTTAATGAGTCACCATTACGCAGCTGAATAAATATCTGCACTGTTAATGAATCACCACCACGCTGCTGAATAAATAACTGTACAGTTAGTGAGTCACCCTTACCCTGCTGAATAAATAACAGTACATTTAGTGAGTCACTCTTACCTTGCTGAATGAATAACTGTACAGTTAATGTGTCACCCTATCCCTGCTGAATAAATAACTGTGCAGTTAATGAGTGGCCCTTACCCTGCTGAATAAATAACTGTATAGTTAGTGAATCGTCCTTACCATGCTGAATAAATAACTGTACAGTTAATGTGTCACCCTTACACTGCTGAATAATTAACTGTACAGTTGGGGAGTCACCCTTTCCCTGCTGAATAATTAACTGTACAGTTAATGAGTCACCATTACGCTGCTGAATCGATAACTGTACAGTTAGTGAGTTGCCCTTACCTTGCTGAATAAATAACTGTACAATTAGTGAATCACCCTTACCCGGCTGAATTAATAGCTGTATACTTAATGAGTCACCATTACGTTGCAGAATAAATATCTGTACAGTTAATGAATCACCATTACGCTGCTGAATAAATAACTGTACAGTTAGTGAGTCACCCTTACGCTGCTGAATAAATAACAGTACATTTAGTGAGTCACTCTTACCTTGCTGAATGAATAAATGTACAGTAAATGTATCACCCTAACCCTGCTGAATAAATAACTGTACAGTTAATGAGTGGCCCTTACCCTGCTGAATAAATAACTGTGCAGTAAATGAGTGGCCCTTACCCTGCTGAATAAATTACTGTATAGTTAGTGAATCGTACTTACCCTGCTGAATAAATAACTGTACAGTTAGTGAGTTACTCTAACCCTGCTGAATAAATAACTGTACAGTTAATGAGCGACCATTACGCTGCTGAATAAATAACTGTACAGTCAATGAGTGGCCCTTACCCTGCTGAATAAATAACTGTGCAGTAAATGAGTTGCCCTTACCCTGCTGAATAAATAACTGCATAGTTAGTGAATCGTCCTTACCCTGCTGAATAAATAACTGTACAGTTAGTGAGTCACACTTACCCTGCTGAAATAAATAACTGTACAGTTAGTGAGTCACTCTTACCCTGCTGAATAAATAACTGTACAGTTAGTGAGTCACTCTTACCCTGCTGAATAAATAATTGTACAGTTAATGAGTGAACATTACGCTGCTGAATAAATAACTGTACAGTTAGTGAGTCACTCTGACCCCGCTGAATAAATAGCTGTACAGTTAGTGAGTCATTCTTACCCTGCTGAATAAATAACTGTACAGTTAATGAGTGACCATTACGCTGCTGAATATATAACTGTACAGTTAATGAGTGACCATTACGCTGCTGAATAAATAACTGTACAGTTAGTGAGTCACCCTTATCCTGATGAATAAATAACTCTACAGTTAATGAGTTACCCTTACCCTGCTGAATAAATAACTGTACAGTTAGTGTTCACCCTTACCCTGCTGAATAAATAACTGTGCAGTTAATGAGTGGCCCTTAACCTGCTGAATAAATAACTGTATAGTTAGTGAATCGTCCTTACCATGCTGAATAAATAACTGTACAGTTAGTGAGTCACCCTTAACCTGCTGAATAAATAACTGTACAGTTAGTGAGTCACCATTGTCCTGCTGAATAAATAACTGTACAGTTAATGAGTCACCCTTACCCAGCTGAATAAATAACTGTACAGTTAGTGATCACCCTTACCCTGCTGAATAAATAACTGTACAGTTAGTGAGTCACCCTTACCCTGCTGAATAAATCACTGTACAGTTAGGGAGTCATCCTTACCCTGCTGAATAAATAACTGTACAGTTAGTGAGTCACACTTACCCTGCTGAATAAATAACTGTTCAGTTAGTGAGTCACCCTTACCCTGCTGAATAATTAACTGTACAGTTAGTGAGTCACCCTTACCCTGCTGAATAAATAACTGAACAGTTAATGAGTCACCATTACCCAGCTGAATAAATAACTGTACAGTTTGTGTTCACCCTTACCCTGCTGAATAAATAACTGTACCATTGACTCACCCTTACCCTGCTGAATAAATAACTGTACAGTTAGTGAGTCACCCTTACCCTGCTGAATAAATAACTGTACATTAGTGAGTCATCCTTACCCTGCTGAATAATTAACTGTACAGTTAGTGAGTCACCCTTACCCTGATGAATAAATAACTGTACAATTCGTGTTTCACCGTTACCCGGCTGAATACATAAATGTACGGTTAGTGAGGCGCACTTGCCCTGCGGAATAATTAACTGTACAGTTAATGAGTCACCATTACGATGCTGAATAAATAACTGTACAGTTAGTGAGTAAGCTTAACCTGCTGAATAAATAACTGTACAGTTAGTGAGTCACCCTTATCCTGATGAATAAATAACTGTACAGTTAATGAGTCATCCTTGCCTAGCTGAATAAATAACTGTACAGTTAGTGTTCACCCTTACCCTGCTGAATAAATAACTGTACCATTGAGTCACCCTTACCCTGCTGAATAAATAACTACAGTTAGTGAGTCACCCTTACCCGGCTGAATAAATAACGGTACAGTTAGTGAGTCACCCTTACCCTGCTGAATAATTACCTGTACAGTTAGTGAGTCACCCTTACCCTGATGAATAAATAAGTAGACAATTTGTGAATCACCCTTACACTGCTGAATAATTAACTGTACAGTTAGTGAGTCACCCTTGCCCTGCTGAATAATTAACTGTACAGTTAATGAGTCACCATTACGCTTCTGAATAAATAACTGTACAGTTAGTGAGTTGCCCTTACCCTGCTGAATAAAGAACTGTACAATTAGTGAGCCACACTTACCCGGCTGAATAAATAACTGTATACTTAATGAGTCACCATTACGCTGCTGAATAAATACCTGCACAGTTAATGAATCACCACCACGCTGCTGAATAAATAACTGTACAGTTAGTGAGTCACCCTTACCCTGCTGAATAAATAACTGTACAGTTAGTGAGTCACCCTTACCCTGCTGAATAAATAACTGTACGTTAGTGAGTCATCCTTACCCTGCTGAATAATTAACTGTACAGTTAGTGAATCACCCTTACCCTGATGAATAAATAACTGTACAATTCGTGTTTCACCATTACCCGGCTGAATACATAAATGTACAGTTAGTGAGGCGCACTTGCCCTGCGGAATAATTAACTGTACAGTTAATGAGTCACCATTACGATGCTGAATAAATAACTGTACAGTTAGTGAGTAAGCTTAACCTGCTGAATAAATAACTGTACAGTTAGTGAGTCACCCTTATCCTGATGAATAAATAACTGTACAGTTAATGAGTCACCCTTACCCAGCTGAATAAATAACTGTACAGTTAGTGTTCACCCTTACCCTGCTGAATAAATAACTGTATCATTGAGTCACCCTTAGCCTGCTGAATAAATAACTGTACAGTTAGTGAGTCACCCTTACCCGGCTGAATAAATAACGGTACAGTTAGTGAGTCACCCTTACCCTGCTGAATAAATAACTTTACATTAGTGAGTCATCCTTACACTGCTGAATAATTACCTGTACAGTTAGTGAGTCACCCTTACCCTGATGAATAAATAAGTAGACAATTGGTGAGTCACCCTTAATATATAACTGTATATATAACTTAATATATAACTTAATAAATAACTGTACAGTTAGGGAGTCGTCCTTACCCTGCTGAATAAGTAACTGTACAGTTAGTGAGTCACCCTTACCCGGCTGAATAATTAACTGTACAGTTAGATGAGTCACCCTTGCCCTGCTGAATAATTAACTGTACAGTTAATGAGTCAGCATTACGCTGCTGAATAAATAACTGTATACTTAATGAGTCACCATTACGCTGCTGAATAAATATCTGTACAGTTAATGAATCACTATTACCCTGCTGAATGAATAACTGTACAGTTAGTGAGTCACCCTTACCCTGCTGAATAAATAACAGTACATTTAGTGAGTCACTATTACCCTGCTGAATAAATAACTGTGCAGTTAATGGGTGGCCCTTACAATGCTGAATAAATAACTGTATAGTTAGTGATTCGTCCTTACCCTGCTGAATAAATAACTGTACAGTTAGTGAGACACCCCTACGCTGCTGAATAAATAACTGTACAGTGAGTGAGTCACCCTTACCTTGTTGAATAAATAAATGTACTGTTAGTGAGTCACCCGTACACTGCTGAATAAATAACTGTACAGTTAGTGAGTCACCCGTAACTTGCTGAATAAATAACTGTACAGTTAATAAGTCAGCCGTACACTGCTGAATAAATAACTGTACAGTTAATAAGTCACCCGTACCCTGCTGAATAAATAACTGTACAGTTAGTGAGACACCCGTACCCTACTGAATAAATAACTGTACAGTTAATGAGTCACCCGTACCCTGCTGAATAAATAACTGTAGAGTTCGTGAGTCACACTTACCCTGCTGATTAAATAACTGTGCAGTTATTGAGTCACCCTTACCTTGTTGAATAAATAAACGTACAGTTAGTGAGTCACCCTTACCCTGCTGCATTAATAACTGTATAGTTAGTGAGTGGTCCTTACCCTTCTGAATAAATAACTGTACAGTTAGTGAGTCACCCGTACCCTGCTGAATAAATAACTGTACAGTTAATGAGTCACCATTACGCTGCTGAATAAATAACTGTATAGTTAGTGAGACACCATTACGCTGCTGAATAAATAACTATACAGTTAGTGAGTCACCCTTACCCTGCTGAATAAATAACAGTACATTTAGTGAGTCACTATTACCCTGCTGAATAAATAACTGTGCAGTTAATGGGTGGCCCTTACAATGCTGAATAAATAACTGTATAGTTAGTGATTCGTCCTTACCCTGCTGAATAAATAACTGTACAGTTAGTGAGACACCCCTACGCTGCTGAATAAATAACTGTACAGTTAGTGAGTCACCCTTACCTTGTTGAATAAATAAACGTACAGTTAGTGAGTCACCCTAACCCTGCTGCATTAATAACTGTATAGTTAGTGAGTCGCCCTTACCCTTCTGAATAAATAACTGTACAGTTAGTGAGTCACCCGTACCCTGCTGAATAAATAACTGTACAGTTAGTGAGTCACCTGTACTTTGCTGAATAAATAACTGTATAGTTAATGAGTCACCCGTACACTGCTGAATAAATAACTGTACAGTTAATAAGTCACCCGTACACTGCTGAATAAGCAACTGTACAGTTAGTGAGACACCCGTACCCTACTGAATAAATAACTGTACAGTTAATGAGTCACCCGTACCCTGCTGAATAAATAACTGTGCAGTTAGTGAGTTGCCCTTACCCTGCTGAATAAGTAACTGTGCAATTAGTGAGTCACCATTACCGTGCTGAATAAATAACTGTACTGTTAGCGAGACACCCTGACGCTGCTGAATAAATAACTGTACAGTTAGTGAGTCACACTTACATTGCTGAATAAATAACTGTACTGTTAGTGAGTTGCCCTTACCGTGCTGAAGAAATTACTGTAGAGTTAGTGAGTTGACCTTACCCTGCAGAATATGTAACTGCACAATTAGTGAGTCACCCTTACCCTGCTGAATAAATAACTGTACAGATAATGACTCACCATTATGCTGCTGAATTAATAACTGTACAGTTAATGAGTGAGCATTACGCTGCTGAATAAATATCTGTAAAGTTTGTGAGTCACCCTTATCCTGCTGAATAACTGTACAGTTAATGAGTCACCCGCACCCTGCTGAATAAATAACTGTATAGTTAGTGAGTCACTCTTACCCGGCTGAATAAATAACTGTACAGTTAGTCAGTTGCCATTACCCTGCTGAATAAGTAACTGTACAATTAGTGAATCACCCTTACCCCGCTGAAAAAAATAACTGTACAGTTAACGAGTCACCATTACGCTGCTGAATTAATAAGTGTATAGTTAGTGAGTGGCCCTTACCCTGCTGAATAAATAACTGTACAGCTAATGAGTCACCCTTACCCTTCTGAATAAATAACTGTACAGTTAATGAGTCACCCGTACCCTGCTGAATAAATAACTGTATAGTTAGTGAGTCACCTGTACCCTGCTGAATAATTAACTGTACGGTTAGTGAGACACCCTTACACTGCTGAATAAGTAACTGTAGAGTTAGTGAGTCACACTTACCCTGCTGAATAAATAACCGTACAGTTAGTGAGTCACCATTACCCTGCTGAATAAATAACTGTACAGTTAGTGAGACACCCTTACGCTGCTGAATAAATAACTGTACAGCTAGTGAGTCACACTTACACTGCTGAATAAATAACTGTACACCTAGTGAGTTGCCCTTCCCTGCTGAAGAAATAACTGTACAGTTATTGAGTCACCCTTACCCTGCTGAATAAATAACAGTACATTTAGTGAGTCACTATTACCCTGCTGGATAAATAACTGTGCAGTTAATGGGTGGCCCTTATAATGCTGAATAAATAACTGTATAGTTAGTAATTCGTCCTTACCCTGCTGAATAAATAACTGTACAGTTAGTGAGACACCCCTACGCTGCTGAATGAATAACTGTACATTTAGTGAGTCACCCTTACCTTGTTGAATAAATAAACGTACAGTTAGTGAGTCACCCTAACCCTGCTGCATTAATAACTGTATAGTAAGTGAGTGGCCCTTTCCCTTCTGAATAAATAACTGTACAGTTAGTGAGTCACCCGTACACTGCTGAATAAATAACTGTACAGTTAATAAGTCACCCGTACCCTGCTGAATAAATAACTGTACAGTTAGTGAGACACCTGTACCCTACTGAATAAATAACTGTACAGTTAATGAGTCACCCGTACCCTACTGAATAAATAACTGTAGAGTTCGTGAGTCACACTTACCCTGCTGAATAAATAACTGTGCAGTTATTGAGCTGCACTTACCCTGCTGAGTAAATAACTATACAGTTAGTGAGTTGCCCTTACCCTGCTGAATAAGTAACTGTGCAATTAGTGAGTCACCATTACCCTGCTGAATAAATAACTGTACAGTTAGCGAGACACCCTGACGCTGCTGAATAAATAACTGTACAGTTAGTGAGTCACAATTACACTGCTGAACAAATAACTGTACTGTTAGTGAGTTGCCCTTACCGTGCTGAAGAATTTACTGTAGAGTTAGTGAGTTGCCCTTACCCTGCAGAATATTTAACTGCACAATTAGTGAGTCACCCTTACCCTGCTGAATAAATAACTGTACAGATAATGACTCACCATTATGCTGCTGAATTAATAACTGTACAGTTAATGAGTGAGCATTACGCTGCTGAATAAATATCTGTAAAGTTTGTGAGTCACCCTTATCCTGCTGAATAACTGTACAGTTAATGAGTCACCCGTACCCTGCTGAATAAATAACTGTATAGTTAGTGAGTCACTCTTACCCGGCTGAATAAATAACTGTACAGTTAGTCAGTTGCCATTACCCTGCTGAATAAGTAACTGCACAATTAGTGAGTCACCCTTACCCTGCTGAAAAAAATAACTGTACAGTTAACGAGTCACCATTATGCTGCTGAATTAATAAGTGTATAGTTAGTGAGTGGCCCTTACCCTGCTGAATAAATAACTGTACAGCTAGTGAGTCCCCCTTACCCTGCTGAATAAATAACTGTACAGTTAATGAGTCACCCGTACCCTGCTGAATAAATAACTGTATAGTTAGTGAGTCACCTGTACCCTGCTGAATAATTAACTGTACGGTTAGTGAGACACCCTTACACTGCTGAATAAGTAACTGTAGAGTTAGTGAGTCACACTTACCCTGCTGAATAAATAACCGTACAGTTAGTGAGTCACCATTACCCTGCTGAATAAATAACTGTACAGTTAGTGAGACACCCTTACGCTGCTGAATAAATAACTGTACAGCTAGTGAGTCACACTTACACTGCTGAATAAATAACTGTACACTTAGTGAGTTGCCCTTACGCTGCTGAAGAAATAACTGTACAGTTATTGCTTCACCCTTACCCTGCTGAATAAATAACTGTACAGTTACTGAGGCGCCGTTTCGCTGCTGAATAAATAACTGAATAGTTAGTGAGTCACCCTTACACTGCTGAATAAATAACTGTAGAGTTAGTGAGTCACTCTTGCCCTGCTGAATAAATAACTGTACAGTTAGTGAGTCACCCTTACCCGGCTGAATAATTAACTGTACAGTTAGTGAGTCACCCTTGCCCTGCTGAATAATTAACTGTACAGTTAATGAGTCACCATTACGCAGCTGTATAAATAACTGTATACTTAATGAGTCACCATTACGCTGCTGAATAAATATCTGTACAGTTAATGAATCACTATTACCCTGCTGAATAAATAACTGTACAGTTAGAGAGACACCCTTACGCTGCTGATCAAATAACCGTACAGTTAATGAGTTGACCTTACCCTGCTGAATAAGTAACTGCACAATTAGTGAGTCACCATTACCCTGCTGAATAAATAACTGTACAGTTAGTGAGACAACCTTACGCTGCTGAATAAATAACTGTACAATTAGTGAGTCGTCCTTACCCTGCTGAATAAATAACTGTACAATTAGTGAGTCACCATTACCCTGCTGAATAAATAACTGTACAGTTAGTTAGACACCTTTACACTGCTGAATAAATAACTGTGCACTTACTGAGTTGCCCTTACCCTGCTGAAGAAATAACTGTACAGTTATGGAGTCGTCCTTACCCTGCTGAATAAGTAACTGTACAGTTAGTGAGTCACTCTTGCCCTGCTTAATAAATAACTGTACAGTTAGTGAGTCACCCTTACCCTGCTGAATAATTAACTATACAGTTAATGAATCACCATTACGCTGCTGAATAAATAACTATACAGTTAGTGAGTCACTCTTACCCTGCTGAATAAATAACAGTACATTTAGTGAGTCATTCTTACCTTGCTGAATGAATAACTGTACAGTTAATGTGTCACCCAAACCCTGCTGAATAAATAACTGAACAGTTAATGAGTGGTTCATACCCTTCTGGATAAATAACTGAATAGTTAGTGAATCGTCCTTACCCTGCTGATTAAATAACTGTACAGTTAGTGAGACACCCCTACGCTGCTGAATAAATAACTGTACAGTTAGTGAGTCACCCTTACCTTGTTGAATAAATAAACGTACAGTTAGTGAGTCACCCTAACCCTGCTGCATTAATAACTGTATAGTTAGTGAGTGGCCCTTACCCTTCTGAATAAATAACTGTACAGTTAGTGAGTCACCCGTACCCTGCTGAATAAATAACTGTACAGTTAATGAGTCACCCGTACCCTGCTGAATAAATAACCGTACAGTTAGTGAGTCACCATTACCCTGCTGAATAAATAAATGTACAGTTAGTGAGACACCCTTACGCTGCTGAATAAATAACTGTACAGCTAGTGAGTCACACTTACACTGCTGAATAAATAACTGTACACTTAGTGAGTTGCCCTTACCCTGCTGAAGAAATAACTGTACAGTTATTGAGTCACTCTTACCCTGCTGAATAAATAACTGTACAGTTAGTGAGGCACCCTTTCGCTGCTGAATAAATAACTGTATAGTTAGTGAGTCACCCTTACCCTGCTGAATAAGTAACTGTACAATTAATGAGTCGCCTTTACCCGGCTGAATAAATAACTGTACAGTTAGTGAGTCACCCTTACACTGCTGAATAAATAACTGTACAGTTAGGGAGTCGTCCTTACCCTGCTGAATAAGTAACTGTACAGTTAGTGAGTCACTCTTGCCCTGCTGAATAAATAACTGTACAGTTAGTGAGTCACCCTTACCCTGGTGAATAATTAACTGTACAGTTAGTGAGTCACCCTTGCCCTGCTGAATAATTAACTGTACAGTTAATGAGTCACCATTACGCAGCTGAATATATAACTGTATACTTATTGAGTCACCATTACGCTGCTGAATAATATCTGTACAGTTAATGAATCACTATTACCCTGCTGAATAAATAACTGCACAGTTAGTGAGACACCCTTACGCTGCTGAATAAATTACTGTACAGTTAGTGAGTTGACCTTACTCTGCTGAAGAAGTAACTGTACAATTAGTTAGTCACCATTACCCTGCTGAATAAATAACTGTACAGTTAGTGAGACAACCTTACGCTGCTGAATAAATAACTTTACAATTAGTCAGTCACCATTACCCTGCTGAATAAATAACTGTACAGTTAGTGAGACACCTTTACACTGCTGAATAAATAACTGTGCACTTACTGAGTTGCCCTTACCCTGCTGAAGAAATAACTGTACAGTTAATGTGTCACCCAAACCCTGCTGAATAAATAACTGAACAGTTAATGAGTGGATCTTACCCTTCTGAATAAATAACTGAATAGTTAGTGAATCGTCCTTACCCTGCTGATTAAATAACTGTACAGTTAGTGAGACACCCCTACGCTGCTGAATAAATAACTGTACAGTTAGTGAGTCACCCGTACCCTGCTGAATAAATAAACGTACAGTTAATGAGTCACCCGTACCCTGCTGAATAAATAACTGTACAGTTAATAAGTCACCCGTACCCTGCTGAATAAATAACTCTAGAGTTAGTGTGTCACACTTACCCTGCTGAATAAATAACTGTACAGTTAGTGAGTCACCCTTACCCTGCTGAATAAGTAACTGTACAGTTAGGGAGTCGTCCTTACCCTGCTGAATAAGTAACTGTACAGTTAGTGAGTCACCCTTACCCGGCTGAATAATTAACTGTACAGTTAGTGAGTCACCCATACACTGCTGAATAAATAACTGTACAGTTAGGGAGTCGTCCTTACCCTGCTGAATAAGTAACTGTACAGTTAGTGAGTCACCCTTACCCGGCTGAATAATTAACTGTACAGTTAGTGAGTCACTCGTACCCTGCTGAATAAATAACTGTACAGTTAGTGATTCCACCGTACCCTGCTGAATAAATAACTGTAGAGTTAGTGAGTCAGACTTACCCTGCTGAACAAATAACTGTATAGTTAGTGAGTCACCCTTACCCTGCTGAATAAGTAACTGTACAATTAATGAGTCGCCTTTACCCGGCTGAATAAATAACTGTACAGTTAGTGAGTCACCCTTACACTGCTGAATAAATAACTGTACAGTTAGGGAGTCGTCCTTACCCTGCTGAATAAGTAACTGTACAGTTAGTGAGTCACCCTTACCCGGCTGAATAATTAACTGTACAGTTAGTGAGTCACCCTTGCCGTGCTGAATAATTAACTGTACAGTTAATGAGTCACCATTACGCTGCTGAATAAATAACTGTATACTTAATGAGTCACCATTACACTGCTGAATAAATATCTGTACAGTTAATGAATCACTATTACCCTGCTGAATGAATAACTGTACAGTTATTGAGTCACCCTTACCCTGCAGAATAAATAACAGTACATTTAGTGAGTCACTATTACCTTGATGAATGAATAACTGTACAGTTAATGTGTCACCCTTACCCTGCTGAATAAGTAACAGTACATTTAGTGAGTCACTATTACCCTGCTGAATAAATAACTGTGCCGTTAATGGGTGGCCCTTACAATGCTGAATAAATAACTTTATAGTTAGTGATTCGTCCTTACCCTGCTGAATAAATAACTGTAAATTTAGTGAGACACCCCTACGCTGCTGAATAAATAACTGTACAGTTAGTGAGTCACCCTTACCTTGTTGAATAAATAAACGTACAGTTAGTGAGTCACCCTAACCCTGCTGCATTAATAACTGTATAGTTAGTGAGTCACCCGTACCGTGCTGAATAAATAACTGTACAGTTAATGAGTCACCCGTACCCTGCTGAATAAATAACTGTACATTTAGTGAGTCACCCGTACCTTGCTGAATAAATAACTGTACAGTTAATGAGTCACCCGTACGCTGCTGAATAAATAACTGTACAGTTAATAAGTCACCCGTACCCTGCTGAATAAATAACTGTACAGTTAGTGAGTCACCCGTACCCTACTGAATAAATAACTGTACAGTTAATGAGTCACCCGTACCCTGCTGAATAAATAACTGTAGAGTTCGTGAGTCACACTTACCCTGCTGAATAAATAACTGTGCAGTTATTGAGCTGCACTTACCCTGCTGAGTAAATAACTGTACAGTTAGTGAGTTGCCCTTACACTGCTGAATAAGTAACTGTGCAATTAGTGAGTCACCATTACCCTGCTGAATAAATAACTGTAGAGATAGCGAGACACCCTGACGCTGCTGAATAAATAACTGTACAGTTAGTGAATCACACTTACACTGCTGAATAAATAACTGTACTGTTAGTGAGTCACCCTTACCCTGATGAATAAATAACTGTACAGTAAGTGAGTTGCCCTTACCCTGCTGAATATGTAACTGTACAATTAGTGAGTCACACTTACAATGCTGAATAAATAACTGTACAGTTAATGACTCACCATTATGCTGCTGAATTAATAAGTGTATAGTTAGTGAGTGGCCCTTACCCTGCTGAATAAATAACTGTACAGCTAGTGAGTCCCCCTTACCCAGCTGAATAAGTAACTGTATAGTTAGTGAGTCACCTGTACCCTGCTGAATAAGTAACTGTACAATTAGTGAGTCACCATTACCCTGCTGAATAAATAACTGTATAGTTAGTGAGACACCCTTACGCTACTGAATAAATAACTGTACAGTTAGTGAGTCACACTTACACTGCTGAATAAATAACTGTACATTTAGTGAGTTGCCCTTAACCTGAAGAAATAACTGTACAGTTATTGAGTCACCCTTACCCTGCTGAATAAATAACTGTACAGTTAGTGAGACACCCTTACGCTGCTGAATAAATAACTGTATAGTTAGTGAGTCACCCTTACCCGGCTGAATAATTAACTGTACAGTTAGTGAGTCACCCTTGCCCTACTGAATAATTAACTGTACAGTTAATGAGTCACCATTACGCTGCTGAATAAATAACTGTATACTTAATGAGTCACCATTACGCTGCTGAATAAATATCTGTACAGTTAATGAATCACTATTACCCTGCTGAATAAATAAATGTACAGTTAGTGAGTCACCCTTACCCTGCTGAATAAATAACAGTACATTTAGTGAGTCACTATTACCTTGCTGAATGAATAACTGTACAGTTAATGTGTCACCCAAACCCTGCTGAGTAAATAACTGAACAGTTAATGAGTGGACCTTACCCTTCTGAATAAATAACTGAATAGTTAGTGAATCGTCCTTACCCTGCTGATTAAATAACTGTACAGTTAGTGAGACACCCCTACGCTGCTGAATAAATAACTGTACAATTAATGAGTCACCTTTACCCTGTTGAACAAATAACTGTACCATTAATGAGTGGCCTTTACCCTGCTGAATAAATAACTGGATAGTTAGTGAGTCACCCTTACACTGCTAAATAAATAACTGTACAGTTATGGAGTCATCCTTTCCCTGCTGAATAAATAACTGTACAGTTAGGGAGTTATCCTTACCCTGCTGAATAAATAACTGTACAGTTAATGAGTCACCTTTACCCTGTTGAACAAATAACTGTACAATTAATGAGTGGCCTTTACCCTGCTGAATAAATAACTGGATAGTTAGTGAGTCACACTTACACTGCTAAATAAATAACTGTACAGTTATGGAGTCATCCTTACCCTGCTGAATAAATAACTGTACAGTTAATGAGTCAGCCTTACCCTGTTGAACAAATAACTGTACAATTAATTAGTGGCCTTTACCCTGCGGAATAAATAACTGTACTGTTAGTGAGTCTCCCGTACACTGCTAAATAAATTACTGTACAGTTAGTGACTTGCCCTTACCCAGCTGAATATGCAACTGTACAAATTGTGAATCACCCTTACCCCGCTAAATAAATAACTGTACAGTTAATGATTCGCCATTATGCTGCTGAATTAATAACTGTACAGTTAATGAGTGACCATTACGCTGCTAAATAAATAACTGTACAGTTAGTGAGTCACTCTTGCCCTGCTGAATAAATAACTGTACAGTTAATTAGTCACACTTACCCTGCTGAATAAAGAATTGTACAGTTATTGGGTCACCCTTACCCTTCTGAATAAATAACTGTACAGTTAGTGAGTTTGTCTTGCCCTGCTGAATAAATAACTGTACAGTTAGTGAGTCACCCTTACCCGGCTGAATAATTAACTGTACAGTTAATGAATCAACATTACGCTGCTGAATAAATAACTGTACAGTTAGTGAGTCACCCTTGCCCTGCTGAATAAATAACTGTACAGTTAGTGAGTCACCCTTACCCTGCTGAATAATTAACTGTACAGTTAGTGTGTCACCCTTACCCTGATGAATAAATAACTGTACAATTCGTGAGTCACCGTTACCCTGCTGAATAAATAACTGTACAGTTAGAGAGTCACACTTACCCTGCTGAATACATAAATGTACAATTAGTGAGTCGCCCTTGCCCTGCTGAATAATTAACTGTACAGTTAATGAGTCACCATTACGCTGCTGAATAAATAACTGTACAGTTAGTGAGTTGCCCTTACCCTGCTAAATAAATAACTGTACAATTAGTGAGTCACCCTTACCCGGCTTAATAACTGTACAGTTAATGAATCACCATTACGCTGCTGAATAAGTAATTGTACAGTTAGTGAGTCACCCTTAACCCTGCTGAATAAATAACAGTACATTTAGTGAGTCATTCTTACCTTCCTGAATGAATAACTGTACAGTTAATGCGTCACCCTAACCCTGCTGAATAAATAACTGTACAGTTAATTATTGGCCGTTACCCTGTTGAATAAATAACAGTATAGATAGTGAATCGTCCTTACCCTGCTGAAAAATAACTGTACGGTTAGTGAGTCGCCCTTACCCTGCTGAATAAATAACTGTATAGTTAGTGAGTCACCCTTACCCTGCTGAATAAATAACTGTACAGTTAATGAGTCAACCTTACCCTCATGAATAAATAACTGCATAATTAGTGAGTGGCCCTTACCCTGCAGAATAAATAACTGCATAATTAGTGAGTGGCCCTTACCCTGCTGAATAAATAACTGTACAGTTAGTGAGTCACCCATATCCTGCTGAATTAATAACTGTACAGTTAATGAGTCAACCTTACCCTGCAGAATAAGTAACTGCATAGTTAGTGAGTGGCCCTTACCCTGCTGAATAAATAACTGTACAGTTAATGAGTCACCCTTACCCTGTTGAACAAATAACTGTACAATTAATGAGTGGCCTTAACCCTGCTGAATAAATAACTGGATAGTTAGTGAGTCACACTTACACTGCTAAATAAATAACTGTACAGTTATGGAGTCATCCTTACCCTGCTGAATTAGGAACTGTACAGTTAATTAGTCACTCTTACCCGGCTGAATAAATAACGTTGCAGTTAATGAGTCACCCTTACCCTGTTGAACAAATAACTGTACAATTAATTAGTGGCCGTTACCCTGCTGAATAAATAACTGTACTGTTAGTGAGTCACCCGTACACTGCTAAATAAATAACTGTACAGTTAGTGAGTTGCCCTTACCCTGCTGAATAAGCAACTGTACAATTGGTGAATCACCTTTACCCCGCTAAATAAATAACTGTACAGTTAATGATTCGCCATTATGCTGCTTTATTAATAACTGTACAGTTAATGAGTGACCATTACGCTGCTAAATAAATAACTGTAAAGTTAGTGAGTCACCCTTACCCTGCTGAATAAATAACTGTACAGTTAGGGAGTCGTCCTTACCCTGCTGAAGAAGTAACTGTACAGTTAGTGAGTCACTCTTGCCCAGCTGAATAAATAACAGAACAGTTAGTGAGTCACCGTTACCCTGCTGAATAAATAACTGTACAGTTAGTGAGTCACACCTACCCTGCTGAATACATAAATGTACAGTTAGTGAGTCGCCAATGGCCTGCTGAATAATTAACTGTACAGTTAATGAGTCACCAGCACGCTGCTGAATAAATAACTGTACAATTAGTGAGTTGCCCTTACCCTGCTAAATAAGTAACTGTACAATTAGTGAGTCACCCTTACCCGGCTTAATAAATAACTGTACAGTTAATGAATCACCATTACGCTGCTGAATAAATAATTGTACAGTTAGTGAGTCAGCCTTAACCCTGCTGAATAAATAACAGTACATTTAGTGAGTCATTCTTACCTTCCTGAATAACTGTACAGTTAATGTGTCGCCCTAACCCTGCTGAATAAATAACTGTACAGTTAATGAGTGGCCCTTACCCTGCTGAATAAATAACTGTATAGATAGTGAATCGTCCTTACCCTGCTGAATAAATAACTGTACAGTTAGTGAGTCACCCTTACCCAGCTGAATAAATAAATGTACAGTTAGTGAGTCACCTTAACACTGCTGCATTAATAACTGTAAAGTTAATGAGTCACCCTTACCCTGCTGAATAAATAACTGTACAGTTAGTGAGTGGCACTTACCCTGCTGAATAAATAACTGTACAGTTAGTGAGTCAGCATTATCCTGCTGAATAAATAACTGTACAGTTAATGAGTCACCCGTACCCGGCTCAATAAATAATTGTACAGTTAGTGAGTTGCCCTTACCCTGCTGAATAAATAACTGTACAGTTAGTGACTCCCCCTTAACCTGTTGAATAAATAATTGTACGGTTAGTGAGTCACCCATACCCTCCTGAATAAATAACTGTACAGTTAGTGAGTCACACTTACCCTGCTGAATAAATAACTGTACAGTTAATGAGTTGCCCTTACGCTGCTGAATAGAGAACTGTACAGTTAGTGAGTTGCCCTTACCCTGCTGAATAAGCAACTGTACAGTTTGTGAATGACCCTTACCCCGCTAAATAAATAACTGTACAGTTAATGATTCGCCATTATGCTGCTGAATTAATAACTGTACAGTTAATGAGTGACCATTACGCTGCTAAATAAATAACTGTACAGTTAGTGAGTCACCCTGACCCTGCTGAATAAATAACTTTACAGTTAGGGAGTCGTCCTTACCCTGCTGAATAAGTAACTGTACAGTTAGTGAGTCACTCTTGCCCTGCTGAATAAATAACTGTACAGTTAGTGAGTCACACTTACCCTGCTGAATAAATAACTGTACAGTTAGTGAGTCACCCTTACCCTTCTGAATAAATAACGGTACAGTTAGTGAGTGGCTCTTGCCCTGCTGAATAAATAACTGTACAGTTAGTGAGTCACCCTTACCCGGCTGAATAATTAACTGTACAGTTAGTGAGTCACCCTTACCCTTCTGAATAAATAACTGTACAGTTAATGAGTCACCATTACGCTGCTGAATAAATAACTGTACAGTTAGTGAGTCACACTTACCCTGCTGAATACATAAACGTACAGTTAGTGAGTCGCCCTTGCCCTGCTGAATAATTAACTGTACAGTTAATGAGTCACCATTACGCTGCTGAATAAATAATTGTACAGTTAGTGAGTTGCCCTTACCCTGCTAAATAAATAACTGTACAATTAGTGAGTCACCCTTACCCTGCTGAATAAATAACTGTATTCTTAATGAGTCACCATGACGATGCTGAATAAATATCTGTACAGTTAATGAATCACCATTACGCTGCTGAATAAATAATTGAACAGTTAGTGAGTCAACCTTACCCTGCTGAATAAATAACTGCATAGTTAGTGAGTGGCCCTTACACTGCTGAATAAATAACTGTACAGTTAGTGAGTGACCCTTACCCTGCTGAATAAATAACTGTACAGTTAATGAGACACCCTTACGCTGCTGAATAAAGAACTATACAGTTAGTGAGTCACACTTACCCTGCTGAATAAATAACTGTACAGTTAATGAGTTGCCCTTATGCTGCTGAATAAAGAACTGTACAGTTAGTGAGTCGCCCTTGCCATGCTGAATAATTAACTGTACAGTTAATGAGTCACCATTACGCTGGTGAATAAATAACTGTACAGTTAGTGAGTTGCCCTTACCCAGCTAAATAAATAACTGTACAATTAGTGAGTCACCCTTACCCGGCTGAATAAATAACTGTACAGTTAATTAATCACCATTACCCTGCTGAATAAATAACTGTATAGTTAGTGAGTCACCCTTACCCTGCTGAATAAATAACTGTACAGTTAGTGAGACACCCTTACGCTGCTGAATAAATAACTGTAGAGTTAGTGAGTCACACTTACCTTGCTGAATAAATAACTGTACAGTTAGTGAGTTGTCCTTAGCCTGCTGAATAAGTAACTGTACAGTTAGTGAGTCGCCCTTACCCTGCTGAATAAATAACTGTACAGTTAGTGAGTCACCATTACGCTGCTGAATAAATAATTGTACAGTTAGTGAGTTGCCCTTACCCTGCTAAATAAATAACTGTACAATTAGTGAGTCACCCTTACCCTGCTGAATTAATAACTGTATTCTTAATGAGTCACCATGACGATGCTGAATAAATATCTGTACAGTTAATGAATCACCATTACGCTGCTGAATAAATAATTGAACAGTTAGTGAGTCAACCTTACCCTGCTGAATAAATAACTGCATAGTTAGTGAGTAGCCCTTACCCTGCTGAATAAATAACTGTACAGTTAGTGAGTGACCCTTATCCTGCTGAATAAATAACTGTACAGTTAGTGAGTTGCCCTTACCCTGCTGAATAAATAACTGTACAGTTAGTGAGTCACACTTACCCTACTGAATAAATAACTGTATAGTTATTGAGTGGCCCTTACGCTGCTGAATAAATAACTGTACAGTTAATGAGTCACCCTTACCCTGCTGAACAAATAACTGTACAATTAATGAGTGGGCTTTTCCCTGCTGAATAAATAACTGTCCAGTTAGGGAGTCATCCTTACCCTGCTGAATTAGTAACTGTACAGATAGTGAGTTGCCCTTACGCTGCTGAATAAATAAATGTACAGTTAGTCAGTTGCCATTACCCTGCTGAATAAGTAACTGTACAATTAGTGAATCACCCTTACCCCGCTGAATAAATAACTGTACAGTTAATGAGTCACCATTACGCTGCTGAAATAATAAGTGTATAGTTAGTGAGTGGCCCTTACCCTGCTGAATAAATAAGTGTACAGCTAGTGAGTCCCCCTTACCCTGCTGAATAAATAACTGTACAGTTAGTGAGACTCCCTTACGCTGCTCAATAAATAACTGTAGAGTTAGTGAGTCGCACTTACCCTGCTGAATAAATAACTGTACAGTTAGTGAGTTGCCCTTACACTGCTGAATAAATAACTGTACAGTTAGTGAGTTGCCCTTACCCTGCTGAATAAGTAACTGTACAATTAGTGAGTCACCATTACCCTGCTGAATAAATAACTGTATAGATAGAGAATCGTCCTTACCCTGCTGAATAAATAACTGTACAGTTAGTGAGACACCCTTACGCTGCTGAATAAATAACTGTACAGTTAGTGAGTCACCCTTACCCAGCTGAATAAATAAATGTACAGTTAGTGAGTCACCCTAACACTGCTGCATTAATAACTGTAAAGTTAATGAGTCACCCTTATCCTGCTGAATAAATAACTGTACAGTTAGTGAGTTGCCCTTACACTGCTGAATAAATAACTGTACAGTTAGTGAGTTGCCCTTACCCTGCTGAATAAGTAACTGTACAATTAGTGAGTCACCCTTACCCTGCTGAATAAATAACTGTACAGTTAATGAGTCAACCTTACCCTGCTGAATAAATAACTGCATAGGTAGTGAGTGGCCCTTATCCTGCTGAATAAATAACTGTACAGTTAGTGAGTCACCCTTACCCTGCTGAATAAATAACTGTACAGTTAATGGGTCACCCGTACCCAGCTCAATAAATAACTGTACAGTTAGTGAGTTGCCCTTTCCCTGCTGAATAAATAACTGTACGGTTAGTGAGTCACCCATACCCTCCTGAATAAATAACTCTACAGTTAGTGAGTCACCCTTACCCTGCTGAATAATTGACTGTACAGTTAGTGAGTAACCATTGCCCTGCTGAATAATTAACTGTAGAGTTAATGAGTCACCATTACGCTGCTGAATAAATAACTGTACAGTTATTGAGTTGCCCTTATCCTGCTAAATAAATAACTGTACAATTAATGAGTTGCCCTTACCCTGATGAATAAATAACTGTACAGTTAGTGAGTTGCCCTTACCCTGCTGAATACGTAACTGTACAATTAGTGAGTCACCATTACCCTGCTGAATAAAGAACTGTACAGTTAGTGAGACACCCTTAAGATGCTGAATAAATAACTGTACAGTTAGTGAGTCACGCTTACACTGCTGAATCAATAACTGTACAGTTAGTGAGTTGCCCTTACCCTGCTGAATAAATAACTGTACAGTTAGTGAGTTGCCCTTACCCTGCTGAATATGTAACTGTACAATTAGTGAGTCACCCTTACCCTGCTGAATAAATAACTGTACAGTTAATGACTCATCATTATGCAGCTGAACAAATAACTGTACAATTAATGAGTGGCCTTTACCCTGCTGAATAAATAACTGTACAGTTAGTGAGTCACCCTTACACTGCTAAATAAATAACTGTACAGTTAGGGAGTCATCCTTACCCTGCTGAATTAGTACTGTACATTTAGTTAGTCACTCTTGCCATGCTGAATAAATAACTGTGCAGTTAATGAGTCACCCGTGCCCTGCTGAAAAATTAACTGTACAGTTAGTGAGACATCCTTACGCTGCTGAATAAATAACTGTACAATTAGTGAGTCACACCTACCCGGCTGAATAAATAACTGTACAGTTAGTGAGTTGTCCTTACGCTGCTGAATAAATAACTGTACAGTTAGTCAGTTGCCATTACCCTGCTGAATAAGTAACTGTAGAGTTAGTGAGACACCCTTATGCCGCTGAATAAATAACTGTAAAGTTAGTGAGTCACCCTTACCCAGCTGAAAAAATAAATGTACAGTTAGTGAGTCACCCTAACACTGCTGCATTAAGAACTGTAAAGATAATGAGTCACCCTTACCCTGAAGAAATAACTGTACAGTTAGTGAGTCACCCTTACCCTGCTGAATAAATAACTGTATAGATAGAGAATCGTCCTTACCCTGCTGAATAAATAACTGTACAGTTAGTGAGACACCCTTACGCTGCTGAATAAATAACTGTACAGTTAGTGAGTCACCCTTACCCAGCTGAATAAATAAATGTACAGTTAGTGAGTCACCCTAACACTGCTGCATTAATAACTGTAAAGTTAATGAGTCACCCTTATCCTGCTGAATAAATAACTGTACAGTTAGTGAGTTGCCCTTACACTGCTGAATAAATAACTGTACAGTTAGTGAGTTGCCCTTACCCTGCTGAATAAGTAACTGTACAATTAGTGAGTCACCCTTACCCTGCTGAATAAATAACTGTACAGTTAATGAGTCAACCTTACCCTGCTGAATAAATAACTGCATAGGTAGTGAGTGGCCCTTATCCTGCTGAATAAATAACTGTACTGTTAGTGAGTCACCCTTACCCTGCTGAATAAATAACTGTACAGTTAATGGGTCACCCGTACCCAGCTCAATAAATAACTGTACAGTTAGTGAGTTGCCCTTTCCCTGCTGAATAAATAACTGTACGGTTAGTGAGTCACCCATACCCTCCTGAATAAATAACTCTACAGTTAGTGAGTCACCCTTACCCTGCTGAATAATTGACTGTGCAGTTAGTGAGTAACCATTGCCCTGCTGAATAATTAACTGTAGAGTTAATGAGTCACCATTACGCTGCTGAATAAATAACTGTACAGTTATTGAGTTGCCCTTACCCTGCTAAATAAATAACTGTACAATTAATGAGTTGCCCTTACCCTGATGAATAAATAACTGTACAGTTAGTGAGTTGCCCTTACCCTGCTGAATACGTAACTGTACAATTAGTGAGTCACCATTACCCTGCTGAATAAAGAACTGTACAGTTAGTGAGACACCCTTAAGATGCTGAATAAATAACTGTACAGTTAGTGAGTCACGCTTACACTGCTGAATCAATAACTGTACAGTTAGTGAGTTGCCCTTACCCTGCTGAATAAATAACTGTACAGTTAGTGAGTTGCCCTTACCCTGCTGAATATGTAACTGTACAATTAGTGAGTCACCCTTACCCTGCTGAATAAATAACTGTACAGTTAATGACTCATCATTATGCAGCTGAACAAATAACTGTACAATTAATGAGTGGCCTTTACCCTGCTGAATAAATAACTGTACAGTTAGTGAGTCACCCTTACACTGCTAAATAAATAACTGTACAGTTAGGGAGTCATCCTTACCCTGCTGAATTAGTACTGTACATTTAGTTAGTCACTCTTGCCATGCTGAATAAATAACTGTGCAGTTAATGAGTCACCCGTGCCCTGCTGAAAAATTAACTGTACAGTTAGTGAGACATCCTTACGCTGCTGAATAAATAACTGTACAATTAGTGAGTCACACCTACCCGGCTGAATAAATAACTGTACAGTTAGTGAGTTGTCCTTACGCTGCTGAATAAATAACTGTACAGTTAGTCAGTTGCCATTACCCTGCTGAATAAGTAACTGTAGAGTTAGTGAGACACCCTTATGCCGCTGAATAAATAACTGTAAAGTTAGTGAGTCACCCTTACCCAGCTGAAAAAATAAATGTACAGTTAGTGAGTCACCCTAACACTGCTGCATTAAGAACTGTAAAGATAATGAGTCACCCTTACCCTGAAGAAATAACTGTACAGTTAGTGAGTCACCCTTACCCTGCTGAATAAATAACTGTATAGATAGAGAATCGTCCTTACCCTGCTGAATAAATAACTGTACAGTTAGTGAGACACCCTTACGCTGCTGAATAAATAACTGTACAGTTAGTGAGTCACCCTTACCCAGCTGAATAAATAAATGTACAGTTAGTGAGTCACCCTAACACTGCTGCATTAATAACTGTAAAGTTAATGAGTCACCCTTATCCTGCTGAATAAATAACTGTACAGTTAGTGAGTTGCCCTTACACTGCTGAATAAATAACTGTACAGTTAGTGAGTTGCCCTTACCCTGCTGAATAAGTAACTGTACAATTAGTGAGTCACCCTTACCCTGCTGAATAAATAACTGTACAGTTAATGAGTCAACCTTACCCTGCTGAATAAATAACTGCATAGGTAGTGAGTGGCCCTTATCCTGCTGAATAAATAACTGTACTGTTAGTGAGTCACCCTTACCCTGCTGAATAAATAACTGTACAGTTAATGGGTCACCCGTACCCAGCTCAATAAATAACTGTACAGTTAGTGAGTTGCCCTTTCCCTGCTGAATAAATAACTGTACGGTTAGTGAGTCACCCATACCCTCCTGAATAAATAACTCTACAGTTAGTGAGTCACCCTTACCCTGCTGAATAATTGACTGTGCAGTTAGTGAGTAACCATTGCCCTGCTGAATAATTAACTGTAGAGTTAATGAGTCACCATTACGCTGCTGAATAAATAACTGTACAGTTATTGAGTTGCCCTTACCCTGCTAAATAAATAACTGTACAATTAATGAGTTGCCCTTACCCTGATGAATAAATAACTGTACAGTTAGTGAGTTGCCCTTACCCTGCTGAATACGTAACTGTACAATTAGTGAGTCACCATTACCCTGCTGAATAAAGAACTGTACAGTTAGTGAGACACCCTTAAGATGCTGAATAAATAACTGTACAGTTAGTGAGTCACGCTTACACTGCTGAATCAATAACTGTACAGTTAGTGAGTTGCCCTTACCCTGCTGAATAAATAACTGTACAGTTAGTGAGTTGCCCTTACCCTGCTGAATATGTAACTGTACAATTAGTGAGTCACCCTTACCCTGCTGAATAAATAACTGTACAGTTAATGACTCATCATTATGCAGCTGAACAAATAACTGTACAATTAATGAGTGGCCTTTACCCTGCTGAATAAATAACTGTACAGTTAGTGAGTCACCCTTACACTGCTAAATAAATAACTGTACAGTTAGGGAGTCATCCTTACCCTGCTGAATTAGTACTGTACATTTAGTTAGTCACTCTTGCCATGCTGAATAAATAACTGTGCAGTTAATGAGTCACCCGTGCCCTGCTGAAAAATTAACTGTACAGTTAGTGAGACATCCTTACGCTGCTGAATAAATAACTGTACAATTAGTGAGTCACACCTACCCGGCTGAATAAATAACTGTACAGTTAGTGAGTTGTCCTTACGCTGCTGAATAAATAACTGTACAGTTAGTCAGTTGCCATTACCCTGCTGAATAAGTAACTGTAGAGTTAGTGAGACACCCTTATGCCGCTGAATAAATAACTGTAAAGTTAGTGAGTCACCCTTACCCAGCTGAAAAAATAAATGTACAGTTAGTGAGTCACCCTAACACTGCTGCATTAAGAACTGTAAAGATAATGAGTCACCCTTACCCTGAAGAAATAACTGTACAGTTAGTGAGTCACCCTTACCCTGCTGAATAAATAACTGTATAGTTAGTGAGTCACCCTTACCCTGCTGAATAAATAACTGTACAGTTAATGAGTCAACCTTACCCTCCTGAATAAATAACTGCATAGTTAGTGAGTGGCCCTTACCCAGCTGAATAAATAACTGTACAGTTAGTGAGTTACCCTTACCCTGCTGAATAAATAACTGTACGGTTAGTGAGTCACCCATACCCTCCTGAATAAATAACTGTACAGTTAGTGAGTCACCCTTACCCGGCTGAATAAATAACTGTATGCTTAATGAGTTACCATTACGCTGCTGAATAAATATCTGTACAGTTAATGAATCACCATTACGCTGCTGAATAAATAACTGTACAGTTAATGTGTCACCCTAACCCTGCTGAATAAATAACTGTAAAGTTAATGATTGGCCCTTCCCCTGCTGAATAAATAACTGTATAGTTAGTGAATCTTCCTTACCCTGCTGAATAAATAACTGTACAGTTAGTGAGTCACCCTTACCCTGCTGAATAAATAACTGTACAATTAGTGAGTCACCCTTACCCGGCTGAATAAATAACTGTATACTTAATGAGTCACCATTACGCTGCTGAATAAATATCTGTACAGTTAATGAATCACCATTACCCTGCTGAATAAATAACTGTACAGTTAGTGAGTCACCCTTACACTGCTAAATAAATAACTGTACAGTTAGGGAGTCATCCTTACCCTGCTGAATTAGTACTGTACATTTAGTTAGTCACTCTTGCCATGCTGAATAAATAACTGTGCAGTTAATGAGTCACCCGTGCCCTGCTGAAAAATTAACTGTACAGTTAGTGAGACATCCTTACGCTGCTGAATAAATAACTGTACAATTAGTGAGTCACACCTACCCGGCTGAATAAATAACTGTACAGTTAGTGAGTTGTCCTTACGCTGCTGAATAAATAACTGTACAGTTAGTCAGTTGCCATTACCCTGCTGAATAAGTAACTGTAGAGTTAGTGAGACACCCTTATGCCGCTGAATAAATAACTGTAAAGTTAGTGAGTCACCCTTACCCAGCTGAAAAAATAAATGTACAGTTAGTGAGTCACCCTAACACTGCTGCATTAAGAACTGTAAAGATAATGAGTCACCCTTACCCTGAAGAAATAACTGTACAGTTAGTGAGTCACCCTTACCCTGCTGAATAAATAACTGTATAGATAGAGAATCGTCCTTACCCTGCTGAATAAATAACTGTACAGTTAGTGAGACACCCTTACGCTGCTGAATAAATAACTGTACAGTTAGTGAGTCACCCTTACCCAGCTGAATAAATAAATGTACAGTTAGTGAGTCACCCTAACACTGCTGCATTAATAACTGTAAAGTTAATGAGTCACCCTTATCCTGCTGAATAAATAACTGTACAGTTAGTGAGTTGCCCTTACACTGCTGAATAAATAACTGTACAGTTAGTGAGTTGCCCTTACCCTGCTGAATAAGTAACTGTACAATTAGTGAGTCACCCTTACCCTGCTGAATAAATAACTGTACAGTTAATGAGTCAACCTTACCCTGCTGAATAAATAACTGCATAGGTAGTGAGTGGCCCTTATCCTGCTGAATAAATAACTGTACAGTTAGTGAGTCACCCTTACCCTGCTGAATAAATAACTGTACAGTTAATGGGTCACCCGTACCCAGCTCAATAAATAACTGTACAGTTAGTGAGTTGCCCTTTCCCTGCTGAATAAATAACTGTACGGTTAGTGAGTCACCCATACCCTCCTGAATAAATAACTCTACAGTTAGTGAGTCACCCTTACCCTGCTGAATAATTGACTGTACAGTTAGTGAGTAACCATTGCCCTGCTGAATAATTAACTGTAGAGTTAATGAGTCACCATTACGCTGCTGAATAAATAACTGTACAGTTATTGAGTTGCCCTTACCCTGCTAAATAAATAACTGTACAATTAATGAGTTGCCCTTACCCTGATGAATAAATAACTGTACAGTTAGTGAGTTGCCCTTACCCTGCTGAATACGTAACTGTACAATTAGTGAGTCACCATTACCCTGCTGAATAAAGAACTGTACAGTTAGTGAGACACCCTTAAGATGCTGAATAAATAACTGTACAGTTAGTGAGTCACGCTTACACTGCTGAATCAATAACTGTACAGTTAGTGAGTTGCCCTTACCCTGCTGAATAAATAACTGTACAGTTAGTGAGTTGCCCTTACCCTGCTGAATATGTAACTGTACAATTAGTGAGTCACCCTTACCCTGCTGAATAAATAACTGTACAGTTAATGACTCATCATTATGCAGCTGAACAAATAACTGTACAATTAATGAGTGGCCTTTACCCTGCTGAATAAATAACTGTACAGTTAGTGAGTCACCCTTACACTGCTAAATAAATAACTGTACAGTTAGGGAGTCATCCTTACCCTGCTGAATTAGTACTGTACATTTAGTTAGTCACTCTTGCCATGCTGAATAAATAACTGTGCAGTTAATGAGTCACCCGTGCCCTGCTGAAAAATTAACTGTACAGTTAGTGAGACATCCTTACGCTGCTGAATAAATAACTGTACAATTAGTGAGTCACACCTACCCGGCTGAATAAATAACTGTACAGTTAGTGAGTTGTCCTTACGCTGCTGAATAAATAACTGTACAGTTAGTCAGTTGCCATTACCCTGCTGAATAAGTAACTGTAGAGTTAGTGAGACACCCTTATGCCGCTGAATAAATAACTGTAAAGTTAGTGAGTCACCCTTACCCAGCTGAAAAAATAAATGTACAGTTAGTGAGTCACCCTAACACTGCTGCATTAAGAACTGTAAAGATAATGAGTCACCCTTACCCTGAAGAAATAACTGTACAGTTAGTGAGTCACCCTTACCCTGCTGAATAAATAACTGTATAGTTAGTGAGTCACCCTTACCCTGCTGAATAAATAACTGTACAGTTAATGAGTCAACCTTACCCTGCTGAATAAATAACTGTACGGTTAGTGAGTCACCCATACCCTCCTGAATAAATAACTGTACAGTTAGTGAGTCACCCTTACCCGGCTGAATAAATAACTGTATGCTTAATGAGTTACCATTACGCTGCTGAATAAATATCTGTACAGTTAATGAATCACCATTACGCTGCTGAATAAATAACTGTACAGTTAATGTGTCACCCTAACCCTGCTGAATAAATAACTGTAAAGTTAATGATTGGCCCTTCCCCTGCTGAATAAATAACTGTATAGTTAGTGAATCTTCCTTACCCTGCTGAATAAATAACTGTACAGTTAGTGAGTCACCCTTACCCTGCTGAATAAATAACTGTACAATTAGTGAGTCACCCTTACCCGGCTGAATAAATAACTGTATACTTAATGAGTCACCATTACGCTGCTGAATAAATATCTGTACAGTTAATGAATCACCATTACCCTGCTGAATAAATAACTGTACAGTTAGTGAGTCACCCTTACCCTGCTGAATAAATAACTGTACAGTTAGTGAGTCACCCTTAACCTGCTGAATAAATAACTGTACAGTTAGTGAGTCACCCTTAACCTGCTGAATAAATAACTGTAAAGTTAATGAGTGGCCCTTCCCCTGCTGAATAAATAACTGTATAGTTAGTGAATCGTCCTTACCCTGCTGAATAAATAACTGTACAGTTAGTGAGTCACCCTTACCCTGCTGAATAAATAACTGTACAGTTAGTGAGTCACCCTTAACCTGCTGAATAAATAACTGTACAGTTAGTGAGTCACCCTTATCCTGCTGAATAAATAACTGTTCAGTTAATGAGTCACTCTTATCCTGCTGAATAAATAACTGTACAGTTAGTGAGACATCCTTACGCTGCTGAATAAAT
This sequence comes from Carcharodon carcharias, assembly GCF_017639515.1. Taxonomy (NCBI): domain Eukaryota; kingdom Metazoa; phylum Chordata; class Chondrichthyes; order Lamniformes; family Lamnidae; genus Carcharodon; species Carcharodon carcharias. Next base: position 30,636,320 of record NC_054482.1, on the reverse strand, counting down.
AACTGTACAGTTAGTGAGTCACACTTAAACTGCTGAATAAATAACTGTACAGTTAGTGAGACACCCTTACTCTGCTGAATAAATAACTGTACAGTTAGTGAGTCACACTTACACTGCTGAATAAATAACTGTACAGTTAGTGAGTCACACTTACCCTGCTGAATAAATAACTGTACAATTAGTGAGTTGCCCTTACCCTGCTTAATAAGTAACTGCACAATTAATGAGTCACCCTTACGCTGCTGAATAAACTGTACAGTTAGTGAGACAGCATTACGCTGCTGAATAAATAACTGTACAGTTTGTGAGTCACACTTACCCTGCTGAATGAATAACTGTACAGTTAGTGAGTTGCCCTTACCCTGCTGAATAAATAACTGTACAGTTCGTGAGTCGCCCTTACCCTGCTGAATAAGTAACTGTACAATTAGTGAGTCACCCTTACCCTGCTGAATAAATAACTGTACAGTTAGTGAGTCACCCTTAACCTGCTGAATAAATAACTGTACAGTTAGTGAGTCACCCTTAACCTGCTGAATAAATAACTGTAAAGTTAATGAGTGGCCCTTCCCCTGCTGAATAAATAACTGTATAGTTAGTGAATCGTCCTTACCCTGCTGAATAAATAACTGTACAGTTAGTGAGTCACCCTTACCCTGCTGAATAAATAACTGTACAGTTAGTGAGTCACCCTTAACCTGCTGAATAAATAACTGTTCAGTTAATGAGTCACCCATACCCGGCTGAATAAATAACTGTATACTTAATGAGTCACCATTACGCTGCTGAATAAATATCTGTACAGTTAATGAATCACCATTACCCTGCTGAATAAATAACTGTACAGTTAGTGAGTCACCCTTACCCTGCTGAATAAATAACTGTACAGTTAGTGAGTCACCCTTAACCTGCTGAATAAATAACTGTACAGTTAGTGAGTCACCCTTAACCTGCTGAATAAATAACTGTAAAGTTAATGAGTGGCCCTTCCCCTGCTGAATAAATAACTGTATAGTTAGTGAGTCACCCTTACACTGCTAAATAAATAACTGTCCAGTTAGGGAGTCATCCTTACCCTGCTGAATTAGTAACTGTACAGATAGTGAGTTGCCCTTACGCTGCTGAATAAATAAATGTACAGTTAGTCAGTTGCCATTACCCTGCTGAATAAGTAACTGTACAATTAGTGAATCACCCTTACCCCGCTGAATAAATAACTGTACAGTTAATGAGTCACCATTATGCTGCTGAAATAATAAGTGTATAGTTAGTGAGTGGCCCTTACCCTGCTGAATAAATAAGTGTACAGCGAGTGAGTCCCCCTTACCCTGCTGAATAAATAACTGTACAGTTAGTGAGACTCCCTTACGCTGCTCAATAAATAACTGTAGAGTTAGTGAGTCGCACTTACCCTGCTGAATAAATAACTGTACAGTTAGTGAGTTGCCCTTACACTGCTGAATAAATAACTGTACAGTTAGTGAGTTGCCCTTACCCTGCTGAATAAGTAACTGTACAATTAGTGAGTCACCATTACCCTGCTGAATAAATAACTGTATAGATAGAGAATCGTCCTTACCCTGCTGAATAAATAACTGTACAGTTAGTGAGACACCCTTACGCTGCTGAATAAATAACTGTACAGTTAGTGAGTCACCCTTACCCAGCTGAATAAATAAATGTACAGTTAGTGAGTCACCCTAACACTGCTGCATTAATAACTGTAAAGTTAATGAGTCACCCTTATCCTGCTGAATAAATAACTGTACAGTTAGTGAGTTGCCCTTACACTGCTGAATAAATAACTGTACAGTTAGTGAGTTGCCCTTACCCTGCTGAATAAGTAACTGTACAATTAGTGAGTCACCCTTACCCTGCTGAATAAATAACTGTACAGTTAATGAGTCAACCTTACCCTGCTGAATAAATAACTGCATAGGTAGTGAGTGGCCCTTATCCTGCTGAATAAATAACTGTACAGTTAGTGAGTCACCCTTAACCTGCTGAATAAATAACTGTACAGTTAGTGAGTCACCCTTATCCTGCTGAATAAATAACTGTTCAGTTAATGAGTCACTCTTATCCTGCTGAATAAATAACTGTACAGTTAGTGAGTCACACTTACACTGCTGAATAAATAACTGTACAGTTAGTGAGACACCCTTACGCTGCTGAATAAATAACTGTACAGTTAGTGAGTCACACTTACACTGCTGAATAAATGACTGTACAGTTAATGGGTCACCCGTACCCGGCTCAATAAATAACTGTACAGTTAGTGAGTTGCCCTTACCCTCCTGAATAAATAACTGTACAGTTAGTGAGTCACCCTTACCCGGCTGAATAAATAACTGTATGCTTAATGAGTTACCATTACGCTGCTGAATAAATATCTGTACAGTTAATGAATCACCATTACGCTGCTGAATAAATAACTGTACAGTTAATGTGTCACCCTAACCCTGCTGAATAAATAACTGTAAAGTTAATGATTGGCCCTTCCCCTGCTGAATAAATAACTGTATAGTTAGTGAATCTTCCTTACCCTGCTGAATAAATAACTGTACAGTTAGTGAGTCACCCTTACCCTGCTGAATAAATAACTGTACAATTAGTGAGTCACCCTTACCCGGCTGAATAAATAACTGTATACTTAATGAGTCACCATTATGCTGCTGAATAAATATCTGTACAGTTAATGAATCACCATTACCCTGCTGAATAAATAACTGTACAGTTAGTGAGTCACCCTTACCCTGCTGAATAAATAACTGTACAGTTAGTCAGTTGCCATTACCCTGCTGAATAAGTAACTGTAGAGTTAGTGAGACACCCTTATGCCGCTGAATAAATAACTGTAAAGTTAGTGAGTCACCCTTACCCAGCTGAAAAAATAAATGTACAGTTAGTGAGTCACCCTAACACTGCTGCATTAAGAACTGTAAAGATAATGAGTCACCCTTACCCTGAAGAAATAACTGTACAGTTAGTGAGTCACCCTTACCCTGCTGAATAAATAACTGTATAGATAGAGAATCGTCCTTACCCTGCTGAATAAATAACTGTACAGTTAGTGAGACACCCTTACGCTGCTGAATAAATAACTGTACAGTTAGTGAGTCACCCTTACCCAGCTGAATAAATAAATGTACAGTTAGTGAGTCACCCTAACACTGCTGCATTAATAACTGTAAAGTTAATGAGTCACCCTTATCCTGCTGAATAAATAACTGTACAGTTAGTGAGTTGCCCTTACACTGCTGAATAAATAACTGTACAGTTAGTGAGTTGCCCTTACCCTGCTGAATAAGTAACTGTACAATTAGTGAGTCACCCTTACCCTGCTGAATAAATAACTGTACAGTTAATGAGTCAACCTTACCCTGCTGAATAAATAACTGCATAGGTAGTGAGTGGCCCTTATCCTGCTGAATAAATAACTGTACTGTTAGTGAGTCACCCTTACCCTGCTGAATAAATAACTGTACAGTTAATGGGTCACCCGTACCCAGCTCAATAAATAACTGTACAGTTAGTGAGTTGCCCTTTCCCTGCTGAATAAATAACTGTACGGTTAGTGAGTCACCCATACCCTCCTGAATAAATAACTCTACAGTTAGTGAGTCACCCTTACCCTGCTGAATAATTGACTGTGCAGTTAGTGAGTAACCATTGCCCTGCTGAATAATTAACTGTAGAGTTAATGAGTCACCATTACGCTGCTGAATAAATAACTGTACAGTTATTGAGTTGCCCTTACCCTGCTAAATAAATAACTGTACAATTAATGAGTTGCCCTTACCCTGATGAATAAATAACTGTACAGTTAGTGAGTTGCCCTTACCCTGCTGAATACGTAACTGTACAATTAGTGAGTCACCATTACCCTGCTGAATAAAGAACTGTACAGTTAGTGAGACACCCTTAAGATGCTGAATAAATAACTGTACAGTTAGTGAGTCACGCTTACACTGCTGAATCAATAACTGTACAGTTAGTGAGTTGCCCTTACCCTGCTGAATAAATAACTGTACAGTTAGTGAGTTGCCCTTACCCTGCTGAATATGTAACTGTACAATTAGTGAGTCACCCTTACCCTGCTGAATAAATAACTGTACAGTTAATGACTCATCATTATGCAGCTGAACAAATAACTGTACAATTAATGAGTGGCCTTTACCCTGCTGAATAAATAACTGTACAGTTAGTGAGTCACCCTTACACTGCTAAATAAATAACTGTACAGTTAGGGAGTCATCCTTACCCTGCTGAATAAATAACTGTACAGTTAGTGAGTCACCCTTACCCAGCTGAATAAATAAATGTACAGTTAGTGAGTCACCCTAACACTGCTGCATTAATAACTGTAAAGTTAATGAGTCACCCTTATCCTGCTGAATAAATAACTGTACAGTTAGTGAGTTGCCCTTACACTGCTGAATAAATAACTGTACAGTTAGTGAGTTGCCCTTACCCTGCTGAATAAGTAACTGTACAATTAGTGAGTCACCCTTACCCTGCTGAATAAATAACTGTACAGTTAATGAGTCAACCTTACCCTGCTGAATAAATAACTGCATAGGTAGTGAGTGGCCCTTATCCTGCTGAATAAATAACTGTACAGTTAGTGAGTCACCCTTACCCTGCTGAATAAATAACTGTACAGTTAATGGGTCACCCGTACCCAGCTCAATAAATAACTGTACAGTTAGTGAGTTGCCCTTTCCCTGCTGAATAAATAACTGTACGGTTAGTGAGTCACCCATACCCTCCTGAATAAATAACTGTACAGTTAATGAGTCAACCTTACCCTCCTGAATAAATAACTGCATAGTTAGTGAGTGGCCCTTACCCAGCTGAATAAATAACTGTACAGTTAGTGAGTTACCCTTACCCTGCTGAATAAATAACTGTACGGTTAGTGAGTCACCCATACCCTCCTGAATAAATAACTGTACAGTTAGTGAGTCACCCTTACCCGGCTGAATAAATAACTGTATGCTTAATGAGTTACCATTACGCTGCTGAATAAATATCTGTACAGTTAATGAATCACCATTACGCTGCTGAATAAATAACTGTACAGTTAATGTGTCACCCTAACCCTGCTGAATAAATAACTGTAAAGTTAATGATTGGCCCTTCCCCTGCTGAATAAATAACTGTATAGTTAGTGAATCTTCCTTACCCTGCTGAATAAATAACTGTACAGTTAGTGAGTCACCCTTACCCTGCTGAATAAATAACTGTACAATTAGTGAGTCACCCTTACCCTGCTGAATAAATAACTGTACAGTTAATGACTCATCATTATGCAGCTGAACAAATAACTGTACAGTTAATGAGTGGCCCTTTACCCTGCTGAATAAATAACTGTACAGTTAGTGAGTCACCCTTACACTGCTAAATAAATAACTGTACAGTTAGGGAGTCATCCTTACCCTGCTGAATTAGTACTGTACATTTAGTTAGTCACTCTTGCCATGCTGAATAAATAACTGTGCAGTTAATGAGTCACCCGTGCCCTGCTGAAAAATTAACTGTACAGTTAGTGAGACATCCTTACGCTGCTGAATAAATAACTGTACAATTAGTGAGTCACACCTACCCGGCTGAATAAATAACTGTACAGTTAGTGAGTTGTCCTTACGCTGCTGAATAAATAACTGTACAGTTAGTCAGTTGCCATTACCCTGCTGAATAAGTAACTGTAGAGTTAGTGAGACACCCTTATGCCGCTGAATAAATAACTGTAAAGTTAGTGAGTCACCCTTACCCAGCTGAAAAAATAAATGTACAGTTAGTGAGTCACCCTAACACTGCTGCATTAAGAACTGTAAAGATAATGAGTCACCCTTACCCTGAAGAAATAACTGTACAGTTAGTGAGTCACCCTTACCCTGCTGAATAAATAACTGTATAGATAGAGAATCGTCCTTACCCTGCTGAATAAATAACTGTACAGTTAGTGAGACACCCTTACGCTGCTGAATAAATAACTGTACAGTTAGTGAGTCACCCTTACCCAGCTGAATAAATAAATGTACAGTTAGTGAGTCACCCTAACACTGCTGCATTAATAACTGTAAAGTTAATGAGTCACCCTTATCCTGCTGAATAAATAACTGTACAGTTAGTGAGTTGCCCTTACACTGCTGAATAAATAACTGTACAGTTAGTGAGTTGCCCTTACCCTGCTGAATAAGTAACTGTACAATTAGTGAGTCACCCTTACCCTGCTGAATAAATAACTGTACAGTTAATGAGTCAACCTTACCCTGCTGAATAAATAACTGCATAGGTAGTGAGTGGCCCTTATCCTGCTGAATAAATAACTGTACTGTTAGTGAGTCACCCTTACCCTGCTGAATAAATAACTGTACAGTTAATGGGTCACCCGTACCCAGCTCAATAAATAACTGTACAGTTAGTGAGTTGCCCTTTCCCTGCTGAATAAATAACTGTACGGTTAGTGAGTCACCCATACCCTCCTGAATAAATAACTCTACAGTTAGTGAGTCACCCTTACCCTGCTGAATAATTGACTGTGCAGTTAGTGAGTAACCATTGCCCTGCTGAATAATTAACTGTAGAGTTAATGAGTCACCATTACGCTGCTGAATAAATAACTGTACAGTTATTGAGTTGCCCTTACCCTGCTAAATAAATAACTGTACAATTAATGAGTTGCCCTTACCCTGATGAATAAATAACTGTACAGTTAGTGAGTTGCCCTTACCCTGCTGAATACGTAACTGTACAATTAGTGAGTCACCATTACCCTGCTGAATAAAGAACTGTACAGTTAGTGAGACACCCTTAAGATGCTGAATAAATAACTGTACAGTTAGTGAGTCACGCTTACACTGCTGAATCAATAACTGTACAGTTAGTGAGTTGCCCTTACCCTGCTGAATAAATAACTGTACAGTTAGTGAGTTGCCCTTACCCTGCTGAATATGTAACTGTACAATTAGTGAGTCACCCTTACCCTGCTGAATAAATAACTGTACAGTTAATGACTCATCATTATGCAGCTGAACAAATAACTGTACAATTAATGAGTGGCCTTTACCCTGCTGAATAAATAACTGTACAGTTAGTGAGTCACCCTTACACTGCTAAATAAATAACTGTACAGTTAGGGAGTCATCCTTACCCTGCTGAATTAGTACTGTACATTTAGTTAGTCACTCTTGCCATGCTGAATAAATAACTGTGCAGTTAATGAGTCACCCGTGCCCTGCTGAAAAATTAACTGTACAGTTAGTGAGACATCCTTACGCTGCTGAATAAATAACTGTACAATTAGTGAGTCACACCTACCCGGCTGAATAAATAACTGTACAGTTAGTGAGTTGTCCTTACGCTGCTGAATAAATAACTGTACAGTTAGTCAGTTGCCATTACCCTGCTGAATAAGTAACTGTAGAGTTAGTGAGACACCCTTATGCCGCTGAATAAATAACTGTAAAGTTAGTGAGTCACCCTTACCCAGCTGAAAAAATAAATGTACAGTTAGTGAGTCACCCTAACACTGCTGCATTAAGAACTGTAAAGATAATGAGTCACCCTTACCCTGAAGAAATAACTGTACAGTTAGTGAGTCACCCTTACCCTGCTGAATAAATAACTGTATAGATAGAGAATCGTCCTTACCCTGCTGAATAAATAACTGTACAGTTAGTGAGACACCCTTACGCTGCTGAATAAATAACTGTACAGTTAGTGAGTCACCCTTACCCAGCTGAATAAATAAATGTACAGTTAGTGAGTCACCCTAACACTGCTGCATTAATAACTGTAAAGTTAATGAGTCACCCTTATCCTGCTGAATAAATAACTGTACAGTTAGTGAGTTGCCCTTACACTGCTGAATAAATAACTGTACAGTTAGTGAGTTGCCCTTACCCTGCTGAATAAGTAACTGTACAATTAGTGAGTCACCCTTACCCTGCTGAATAAATAACTGTACAGTTAATGAGTCAACCTTACCCTGCTGAATAAATAACTGCATAGGTAGTGAGTGGCCCTTATCCTGCTGAATAAATAACTGTACTGTTAGTGAGTCACCCTTACCCTGCTGAATAAATAACTGTACAGTTAATGGGTCACCCGTACCCAGCTCAATAAATAACTGTACAGTTAGTGAGTTGCCCTTTCCCTGCTGAATAAATAACTGTACGGTTAGTGAGTCACCCATACCCTCCTGAATAAATAACTCTACAGTTAGTGAGTCACCCTTACCCTGCTGAATAATTGACTGTGCAGTTAGTGAGTAACCATTGCCCTGCTGAATAATTAACTGTAGAGTTAATGAGTCACCATTACGCTGCTGAATAAATAACTGTACAGTTATTGAGTTGCCCTTACCCTGCTAAATAAATAACTGTACAATTAATGAGTTGCCCTTACCCTGATGAATAAATAACTGTACAGTTAGTGAGTTGCCCTTACCCTGCTGAATACGTAACTGTACAATTAGTGAGTCACCATTACCCTGCTGAATAAAGAACTGTACAGTTAGTGAGACACCCTTAAGATGCTGAATAAATAACTGTACAGTTAGTGAGTCACGCTTACACTGCTGAATCAATAACTGTACAGTTAGTGAGTTGCCCTTACCCTGCTGAATAAATAACTGTACAGTTAGTGAGTTGCCCTTACCCTGCTGAATATGTAACTGTACAATTAGTGAGTCACCCTTACCCTGCTGAATAAATAACTGTACAGTTAATGACTCATCATTATGCAGCTGAACAAATAACTGTACAATTAATGAGTGGCCTTTACCCTGCTGAATAAATAACTGTACAGTTAGTGAGTCACCCTTACACTGCTAAATAAATAACTGTACAGTTAGGGAGTCATCCTTACCCTGCTGAATTAGTACTGTACATTTAGTTAGTCACTCTTGCCATGCTGAATAAATAACTGTGCAGTTAATGAGTCACCCGTGCCCTGCTGAAAAATTAACTGTACAGTTAGTGAGACATCCTTACGCTGCTGAATAAATAACTGTACAATTAGTGAGTCACACCTACCCGGCTGAATAAATAACTGTACAGTTAGTGAGTTGTCCTTACGCTGCTGAATAAATAACTGTACAGTTAGTCAGTTGCCATTACCCTGCTGAATAAGTAACTGTAGAGTTAGTGAGACACCCTTATGCCGCTGAATAAATAACTGTAAAGTTAGTGAGTCACCCTTACCCAGCTGAAAAAATAAATGTACAGTTAGTGAGTCACCCTAACACTGCTGCATTAAGAACTGTAAAGATAATGAGTCACCCTTACCCTGAAGAAATAACTGTACAGTTAGTGAGTCACCCTTACCCTGCTGAATAAATAACTGTATAGTTAGTGAGTCACCCTTACCCTGCTGAATAAATAACTGTACAGTTAATGAGTCAACCTTACCCTCCTGAATAAATAACTGCATAGTTAGTGAGTGGCCCTTACCCAGCTGAATAAATAACTGTACAGTTAGTGAGTTACCCTTACCCTGCTGAATAAATAACTGTACGGTTAGTGAGTCACCCATACCCTCCTGAATAAATAACTGTACAGTTAGTGAGTCACCCTTACCCGGCTGAATAAATAACTGTATGCTTAATGAGTTACCATTACGCTGCTGAATAAATATCTGTACAGTTAATGAATCACCATTACGCTGCTGAATAAATAACTGTACAGTTAATGTGTCACCCTAACCCTGCTGAATAAATAACTGTAAAGTTAATGATTGGCCCTTCCCCTGCTGAATAAATAACTGTATAGTTAGTGAATCTTCCTTACCCTGCTGAATAAATAACTGTACAGTTAGTGAGTCACCCTTACCCTGCTGAATAAATAACTGTACAATTAGTGAGTCACCCTTACCCGGCTGAATAAATAACTGTATACTTAATGAGTCACCATTACGCTGCTGAATAAATATCTGTACAGTTAATGAATCACCATTACCCTGCTGAATAAATAACTGTACAGTTAGTGAGTCACCCTTACACTGCTAAATAAATAACTGTACAGTTAGGGAGTCATCCTTACCCTGCTGAATTAGTACTGTACATTTAGTTAGTCACTCTTGCCATGCTGAATAAATAACTGTGCAGTTAATGAGTCACCCGTGCCCTGCTGAAAAATTAACTGTACAGTTAGTGAGACATCCTTACGCTGCTGAATAAATAACTGTACAATTAGTGAGTCACACCTACCCGGCTGAATAAATAACTGTACAGTTAGTGAGTTGTCCTTACGCTGCTGAATAAATAACTGTACAGTTAGTCAGTTGCCATTACCCTGCTGAATAAGTAACTGTAGAGTTAGTGAGACACCCTTATGCCGCTGAATAAATAACTGTAAAGTTAGTGAGTCACCCTTACCCAGCTGAAAAAATAAATGTACAGTTAGTGAGTCACCCTAACACTGCTGCATTAAGAACTGTAAAGATAATGAGTCACCCTTACCCTGAAGAAATAACTGTACAGTTAGTGAGTCACCCTTACCCTGCTGAATAAATAACTGTATAGATAGAGAATCGTCCTTACCCTGCTGAATAAATAACTGTACAGTTAGTGAGACACCCTTACGCTGCTGAATAAATAACTGTACAGTTAGTGAGTCACCCTTACCCAGCTGAATAAATAAATGTACAGTTAGTGAGTCACCCTAACACTGCTGCATTAATAACTGTAAAGTTAATGAGTCACCCTTATCCTGCTGAATAAATAACTGTACAGTTAGTGAGTTGCCCTTACACTGCTGAATAAATAACTGTACAGTTAGTGAGTTGCCCTTACCCTGCTGAATAAGTAACTGTACAATTAGTGAGTCACCCTTACCCTGCTGAATAAATAACTGTACAGTTAATGAGTCAACCTTACCCTGCTGAATAAATAACTGCATAGGTAGTGAGTGGCCCTTATCCTGCTGAATAAATAACTGTACAGTTAGTGAGTCACCCTTACCCTGCTGAATAAATAACTGTACAGTTAATGGGTCACCCGTACCCAGCTCAATAAATAACTGTACAGTTAGTGAGTTGCCCTTTCCCTGCTGAATAAATAACTGTACGGTTAGTGAGTCACCCATACCCTCCTGAATAAATAACTCTACAGTTAGTGAGTCACCCTTACCCTGCTGAATAATTGACTGTACAGTTAGTGAGTAACCATTGCCCTGCTGAATAATTAACTGTAGAGTTAATGAGTCACCATTACGCTGCTGAATAAATAACTGTACAGTTATTGAGTTGCCCTTACCCTGCTAAATAAATAACTGTACAATTAATGAGTTGCCCTTACCCTGATGAATAAATAACTGTACAGTTAGTGAGTTGCCCTTACCCTGCTGAATACGTAACTGTACAATTAGTGAGTCACCATTACCCTGCTGAATAAAGAACTGTACAGTTAGTGAGACACCCTTAAGATGCTGAATAAATAACTGTACAGTTAGTGAGTCACGCTTACACTGCTGAATCAATAACTGTACAGTTAGTGAGTTGCCCTTACCCTGCTGAATAAATAACTGTACAGTTAGTGAGTTGCCCTTACCCTGCTGAATATGTAACTGTACAATTAGTGAGTCACCCTTACCCTGCTGAATAAATAACTGTACAGTTAATGACTCATCATTATGCTGCTGAACAAATAACTGTACAATTAATGAGTGGCCTTTACCCTGCTGAATAAATAACTGTACAGTTAGTGAGTCACCCTTACACTGCTAAATAAATAACTGTACAGTTAGGGAGTCATCCTTACCCTGCTGAATTAGTACTGTACATTTAGTTAGTCACTCTTGCCATGCTGAATAAATAACTGTGCAGTTAATGAGTCACCCGTGCCCTGCTGAAAAATTAACTGTACAGTTAGTGAGACATCCTTACGCTGCTGAATAAATAACTGTACAATTAGTGAGTCACACCTACCCGGCTGAATAAATAACTGTACAGTTAGTGAGTTGTCCTTACGCTGCTGAATAAATAACTGTACAGTTAGTCAGTTGCCATTACCCTGCTGAATAAGTAACTGTAGAGTTAGTGAGACACCCTTATGCCGCTGAATAAATAACTGTAAAGTTAGTGAGTCACCCTTACCCAGCTGAAAAAATAAATGTACAGTTAGTGAGTCACCCTAACACTGCTGCATTAAGAACTGTAAAGATAATGAGTCACCCTTACCCTGAAGAAATAACTGTACAGTTAGTGAGTCACCCTTACCCTGCTGAATAAATAACTGTATAGTTAGTGAGTCACCCTTACCCTGCTGAATAAATAACTGTACAGTTAATGAGTCAACCTTACCCTGCTGAATAAATAACTGTACGGTTAGTGAGTCACCCATACCCTCCTGAATAAATAACTGTACAGTTAGTGAGTCACCCTTACCCGGCTGAATAAATAACTGTATGCTTAATGAGTTACCATTACGCTGCTGAATAAATATCTGTACAGTTAATGAATCACCATTACGCTGCTGAATAAATAACTGTACAGTTAATGTGTCACCCTAACCCTGCTGAATAAATAACTGTAAAGTTAATGATTGGCCCTTCCCCTGCTGAATAAATAACTGTATAGTTAGTGAATCTTCCTTACCCTGCTGAATAAATAACTGTACAGTTAGTGAGTCACCCTTACCCTGCTGAATAAATAACTGTACAATTAGTGAGTCACCCTTACCCGGCTGAATAAATAACTGTATACTTAATGAGTCACCATTACGCTGCTGAATAAATATCTGTACAGTTAATGAATCACCATTACCCTGCTGAATAAATAACTGTACAGTTAGTGAGTCACCCTTACCCTGCTGAATAAATAACTGTACAGTTAGTGAGTCACCCTTAACCTGCTGAATAAATAACTGTACAGTTAGTGAGTCACCCTTAACCTGCTGAATAAATAACTGTAAAGTTAATGAGTGGCCCTTCCCCTGCTGAATAAATAACTGTATAGTTAGTGAATCGTCCTTACCCTGCTGAATAAATAACTGTACAGTTAGTGAGTCACCCTTACCCTGCTGAATAAATAACTGTACAGTTAGTGAGTCACCCTTAACCTGCTGAATAAATAACTGTACAGTTAGTGAGTCACCCTTATCCTGCTGAATAAATAACTGTTCAGTTAATGAGTCACTCTTATCCTGCTGAATAAATAACTGTACAGTTAGTGAGACATCCTTACGCTGCTGAATAAATAACTGTACAGTTAGTGAGTCACACTTAAACTGCTGAATAAATAACTGTACAGTTAGTGAGACACCCTTACTCTGCTGAATAAATAACTGTACAGTTAGTGAGTCACACTTACACTGCTGAATAAATAACTGTACAGTTAGTGAGTCACACTTACCCTGCTGAATAAATAACTGTACAATTAGTGAGTTGCCCTTACCCTGCTTAATAAGTAACTGCACAATTAATGAGTCACCCTTACGCTGCTGAATAAACTGTACAGTTAGTGAGACAGCATTACGCTGCTGAATAAATAACTGTACAGTTTGTGAGTCACACTTACCCTGCTGAATGAATAACTGTACAGTTAGTGAGTTGCCCTTACCCTGCTGAATAAATAACTGTACAGTTCGTGAGTCGCCCTTACCCTGCTGAATAAGTAACTGTACAATTAGTGAGTCACCCTTACCCTGCTGAATAAATAACTGTACAGTTAGTGAGTCACCCTTAACCTGCTGAATAAATAACTGTACAGTTAGTGAGTCACCCTTAACCTGCTGAATAAATAACTGTAAAGTTAATGAGTGGCCCTTCCCCTGCTGAATAAATAACTGTATAGTTAGTGAATCGTCCTTACCCTGCTGAATAAATAACTGTACAGTTAGTGAGTCACCCTTACCCTGCTGAATAAATAACTGTACAGTTAGTGAGTCACCCTTAACCTGCTGAATAAATAACTGTTCAGTTAATGAGTCACCCATACCCGGCTGAATAAATAACTGTATACTTAATGAGTCACCATTACGCTGCTGAATAAATATCTGTACAGTTAATGAATCACCATTACCCTGCTGAATAAATAACTGTACAGTTAGTGAGTCACCCTTACCCTGCTGAATAAATAACTGTACAGTTAGTGAGTCACCCTTAACCTGCTGAATAAATAACTGTACAGTTAGTGAGTCACCCTTAACCTGCTGAATAAATAACTGTAAAGTTAATGAGTGGCCCTTCCCCTGCTGAATAAATAACTGTATAGTTAGTGAGTCACCCTTACACTGCTAAATAAATAACTGTCCAGTTAGGGAGTCATCCTTACCCTGCTGAATTAGTAACTGTACAGATAGTGAGTTGCCCTTACGCTGCTGAATAAATAAATGTACAGTTAGTCAGTTGCCATTACCCTGCTGAATAAGTAACTGTACAATTAGTGAATCACCCTTACCCCGCTGAATAAATAACTGTACAGTTAATGAGTCACCATTATGCTGCTGAAATAATAAGTGTATAGTTAGTGAGTGGCCCTTACCCTGCTGAATAAATAAGTGTACAGCTAGTGAGTCCCCCTTACCCTGCTGAATAAATAACTGTACAGTTAGTGAGACTCCCTTACGCTGCTCAATAAATAACTGTAGAGTTAGTGAGTCGCACTTACCCTGCTGAATAAATAACTGTACAGTTAGTGAGTTGCCCTTACACTGCTGAATAAATAACTGTACAGTTAGTGAGTTGCCCTTACCCTGCTGAATAAGTAACTGTACAATTAGTGAGTCACCATTACCCTGCTGAATAAATAACTGTATAGATAGAGAATCGTCCTTACCCTGCTGAATAAATAACTGTACAGTTAGTGAGACACCCTTACGCTGCTGAATAAATAACTGTACAGTTAGTGAGTCACCCTTACCCAGCTGAATAAATAAATGTACAGTTAGTGAGTCACCCTAACACTGCTGCATTAATAACTGTAAAGTTAATGAGTCACCCTTATCCTGCTGAATAAATAACTGTACAGTTAGTGAGTTGCCCTTACACTGCTGAATAAATAACTGTACAGTTAGTGAGTTGCCCTTACCCTGCTGAATAAGTAACTGTACAATTAGTGAGTCACCCTTACCCTGCTGAATAAATAACTGTACAGTTAATGAGTCAACCTTACCCTGCTGAATAAATAACTGCATAGGTAGTGAGTGGCCCTTATCCTGCTGAATAAATAACTGTACAGTTAGTGAGTCACCCTTAACCTGCTGAATAAATAACTGTACAGTTAGTGAGTCACCCTTATCCTGCTGAATAAATAACTGTTCAGTTAATGAGTCACTCTTATCCTGCTGAATAAATAACTGTACAGTTAGTGAGTCACACTTACACTGCTGAATAAATAACTGTACAGTTAGTGAGACACCCTTACGCTGCTGAATAAATAACTGTACAGTTAGTGAGTCACACTTACACTGCTGAATAAATGACTGTACAGTTAATGGGTCACCCGTACCCGGCTCAATAAATAACTGTACAGTTAGTGAGTTGCCCTTACCCTCCTGAATAAATAACTGTACAGTTAGTGAGTCACCCTTACCCGGCTGAATAAATAACTGTATGCTTAATGAGTTACCATTACGCTGCTGAATAAATATCTGTACAGTTAATGAATCACCATTACGCTGCTGAATAAATAACTGTACAGTTAATGTGTCACCCTAACCCTGCTGAATAAATAACTGTAAAGTTAATGATTGGCCCTTCCCCTGCTGAATAAATAACTGTATAGTTAGTGAATCTTCCTTACCCTGCTGAATAAATAACTGTACAGTTAGTGAGTCACCCTTACCCTGCTGAATAAATAACTGTACAATTAGTGAGTCACCCTTACCCGGCTGAATAAATAACTGTATACTTAATGAGTCACCATTATGCTGCTGAATAAATATCTGTACAGTTAATGAATCACCATTACCCTGCTGAATAAATAACTGTACAGTTAGTGAGTCACCCTTACCCTGCTGAATAAATAACTGTACAGTTAGTGAGTCACCCTTAACCTGCTGAATAAATAACTGTACAGTTAGTGAGTCACCCTTAACCTGCTGAATAAATAACTGTAAAGTTAATGAGTGGCCCTTCCCCTGCTGAATAAATAACTGTATAGTTAGTGAATCGTCCTTACCCTGCTGAATAAATAACTGTACAGTTAGTGAGTCACCCTTACCCTGCTGAATAAATAACTGTACAGTTAGTGAGTCACCCTTAACCTGCTGAATAAATAACTGTACAGTTAGTGAGTCACCCTTATCATGCTGAATAAATAACTGTTCAGTTAATGAGTCACTCTTATCCTGCTGAATAAATAACTGTACAGTTAGTGAGACATCCTTACGCTGCTGAATAAATAACTGTACAGTTAGTGAGTCACACTTAAACTGCTGAATAAATAACTGTACAGTTAGTGAGACACCCTTACTCTGCTGAATAAATAACTGTACAGTTAGTGAGTCACACTTACACTGCTGAATAAATAACTGTACAGTTAGTGAGTCACACTTACCCTGCTGAATAAATAACTGTACAATTAGTGAGTTGCCCTTACCCTGCTTAATAAGTAACTGCACAATTAATGAGTCACCCTTACGCTGCTGAATAAACTGTACAGTTAGTGAGACAGCATTACGCTGCTGAATAAATAACTGTACAGTTTGTGAGTCACACTTACCCTGCTGAATAAATAACTGTACAGTTAGTGAGTTGCCCTTACCCTGCTGAATAAATAACTGTACAGTTCGTGAGTCGCCCTTACCCTGCTGAATAAGTAACTGTACAATTAGTGAGTCACCCTTACCCTGCTGAATAAATAACTGTACAGTTAGTGAGTCACCCTTAACCTGCTGAATAAATAACTGTACAGTTAGTGAGTCACCCTTAACCTGCTGAATAAATAACTGTAAAGTTAATGAGTGGCCCTTCCCCTGCTGAATAAATAACTGTAGAGTTAGTGAATCGTCCTTACCCTGCTGAATAAATAACTGTACAGTTAGTGAGTCACCCTTACCCTGCTGAATAAATAACTGTACAGTTAGTGAGTCACCCTTAACCTGCTGAATAAATAACTGTTCAGTTAATGAGTCACCCTTACCCGGCTGAATAAATAACTGTATACTTAATGAGTCACCATTACGCTGCTGAATAAATATCTGTACAGTTAATGAATCACCATTACCCTGCTGAATAAATAACTGTACAGTTAGTGAGTCACCCTTACCCTGCTGAATAAATAACTGTACAGTTAGTGAGTCACCCTTAACCTGCTGAATAAATAACTGTACAGTTAGTGAGTCACCCTTACGCTGCTCAATAAATAACTGTAGAGTTAGTGAGTCGCACTTACCCTGCTGAATAAATAACTGTACAGTTAGTGAGTTGCCCTTACACTGCTGAATAAATAACTGTACAGTTAGTGAGTTGCCCTTACCCTGCTGAATAAGTAACTGTACAATTAGTGAGTCACCATTACCCTGCTGAATAAATAACTGTATAGATAGAGAATCGTCCTTACCCTGCTGAATAAATAACTGTACAGTTAGTGAGACACCCTTACTCTGCTGAATAAATAACTGTACAGTTAGTGAGTCACACTTACACTGCTGAATAAATAACTGTACAGTTAGTGAGTCACACTTACCCTGCTGAATAAATAACTGTACAATTAGTGAGTTGCCCTTACCCTGCTGAATAATTAACTGTACAGTTAATGAGTCACCATTACGCTGCTGAATAAATAACTGTATACTTAATGAGTCACCATTACGCTGCTGAATAAATATCTGTACAGTTAATGAATCACCATTACCCTGCTGAATAAATAACTGTACAGTTAGTGAGTCACCCTTACCCTGCTGAATAAATAACTGTACAGTTAGTGAGTCACCCTTAACCTGCTGAATAAATAACTGTACAGTTAGTGAGTCACCCTTAACCTGCTGAATAAATAACTGTAAAGTTAATGAGTGGCCCTTCCCCTGCTGAATAAATAACTGTATAGTTAGTGAATCGTCCTTACCCTGCTGAATAAATAACTGTACAGTTAGTGAGTCACCCTTACCCTGCTGAATAAATAACTGTACAGTTAGTGAGTCACCCTTAACCTGCTGAATAAATAACTGTACAGTTAGTGAGTCACCCTTATCCTGCTGAATAAATAACTGTTCAGTTAATGAGTCACTCTTATCCTGCTGAATAAATAACTGTACAGTTAGTGAGTCACTCTTATCCTGCTGAATAAATAACTGTACAGTTAGTGAGTCACACTTACCCTGCTGAATAAATAACTGTACAGTTAGTGAGTTGCCCTTACCCTGCTGAATAAGTAACTGCACAATTAATGAGTCACCCTTACGCTGCTGAATAAACTGCACAGTTAGTGAGACAGCATTACGCTGCTGAATAAATAACTGTACAGTTAGTGAGTCACACTTACCCTGCTGAATAAATAACTGTACAGTTAGTGAGTTGCACTTACCCTGCTGAATAAGTAACTGTACAGTTCGTGAGTCGCCCTTACCCTGCTGAATAAGTAACTGTACAATTAGTGATTCACCCTTACCCTGCTGAATAAATAACTGTACAGTTAGTGAGTCACCCTTAACCTGCTGAATAAATAACTGTACAGTTAGTGAGTCACCCTTAACCTGCTGAATAAATAACTGTAAAGTTAATGAGTGGCCCTTCCCCTGCTGAATAAATAACTGTATAGTTAGTGAATCGTCCTTACCCTGCTGAATAAATAACTGTACAGTTAGTGAGTCACCCTTACCCTGCTGAATAAATAACTGTACAGTTAGTGAGTCACCCTTAACCTGCTGAATAAATAACTGTACAGTTAGTGAGTCACCCTTAACCTGCTGAATAAATAACTGTAAAGTTAATGAGTGGCCCTTCCCCTGCTGAATAAATAACTGTATAGTTAGTGAATCGTCCTTACCCTGCTGAATAAATAACTGTACAGTTAGTGAGTCACCCTTACCCTGCTGAATAAATAACTGTACAGTTAGTGAGTCACCCTTAACCTGCTGAATAAATAACTGTACAGTTAGTGAGTCACCCTTATCCTGCTGAATAAATAACTGTTCAGTTAATGAGTCACTCTTATCCTGCTGAATAAATAACTGTACAGTTAGTGAGACATCCTTACGCTGCTGAATAAATAACTGTACAGTTAGTGAGTCACACTTACACTGCTGAATAAATAACTGTACAGTTAGTGAGACACCCTTACGCTGCTGAATAAATAACTGTACAGTTAGTGAGTCACACTTACACTGCTGAATAAATAACTGTACAGTTAGTGAGTCACACTTACCCTGCTGAATAAATAACTGTACAGTTAGTGAGTTGCCCTTACCCTGCTTAATTAGTAACTGCACAATTAATGAGTCACCCTTATGCTGCTGAATAAACTGTACAGTTAGTGAGACAGCATTACGCTGCTGAATAAATAACTGTACAGTTAGTGAGTCACACTTACCCTGCTGAATAAATAACTGTACAGTTAGTGAGTTGCCCTTACCCTGCTGAATAAATAACTGTACAGTTCGTGAGTCGCCCTTACCCTGCTGAATAAGTAACTGTACAATTAGTGAGTCACCTGTACCCTGCTGAATAAATAACTGTACAGTTAATGAGTCACCATTACGCTGCTGAATAAATAACTGTACAGTTAGGGAGTTGCCCTTACCCTGCTAAATAAATAACTGTACAATTAGTGAGTCACCCTTACCCGGCTGAATAAATAACTGTATACTTAATGAGTCACCATTACGCTGCTGAATAAATATCTGTACAGTTAATGAATCACCATTACCCTGCTGAATAAATAACTGTAGAGTTAGTGAGTTGCCCTTACCCTGCTGAATAAGTAAGTGTACAATTAGTGAGTCACCCTTACGCTGCTGAATAAACTGTACAGTTAGTGAGACAGTATTACGCTGCTGAATAAATAACTGTACAGTTAGTGAGTTGCCCTTACCCTGCTGAATAAATAACTGTACACTTAGTGAGTCGCCCTTACCCTGCTGAATAAGTAACTGTACAATTAGTGAGTCACCTGTACCCTGCTGAATAAATAACTGTACAGTTAATGAGTCACCATTATGCTGCTGAATAAATAAGTGTACAGTTAGTGAGTTGCCCTTACCCAGCTAAATAAATAACTGTACAATTAGTGAGTCACCCTTACCCGGCTCAATAAATAACTGTATACTTAATGAGTCACCATTACGCTGCTGAATAAATATCTGTACAGTTAATGAATCACCATTACCCTGCTGAATAAATAACTGTATAGTTAGTGAGTCACCCTTACCTTGCTGAATAAATAACTGTAGAGTTAGTGAGTCAGACTTACCCTGCTGAATAAATAGCTGTACAGTTAGTGAGTTGCCCTTACCCTGCTGAATAAATAACTGTACAGTTAGTGAGTCACCCTTACCCTGCTGAATAAGTAACTGTACAATTACTGAGTCACCATTACCCTGCTGAATAAATAACTGTACAGTAAGTGAGGCACCCTTACGATAGTGAATAAATAACTGTACAGTTGGTGAGTCACACTTACCCTGCTGAATAAATAACTGTACAGTTAGTGAGTTGCCCTTACCCTGCTGAATATGTAACTGTACAATTAGTGAGTCACCCTTACCCTGCTGAATAAATAACTGTACAGTTAATGACTCATCATTATGCTGCTGAACAAATAACTGTACAATTAATGAGTGGCCTTTACCCTGCTGAATAAATAACTGTACAGTTAGTGAGTCACCCTTACACTGCTAAATAAATAACTGTACAGTTAGGGAGTCATCCTTACCCTGCTGAATTAGTACTGTACAGTTAGTTAGTCACTCTTGCCAGGCTGAATAAATAACTGTGCAGTTAATGAGTCACCCGTGCCCTGCTGAAAAATTAACTGTACAGTTAGTGAGACACCCTTATGCTGCTGAATAAATAACTGTACAATTAGTGAGTCACACTTACCCGGCTGAATAAATAACTGTACAGTTAGTGAGTTGTCCTTACGCTGCTGAATAAATAACTGTACAGTTAGTCAGTTGCCATTACCCTGCTGAATAAGTAACTGTACAGTTAGTGAGACACCCTTACGCTGCTGAATAAATAACTGTAAAGTTAGTGAGTCACCCTTACACAGCTGAAAAAATAAATGTACAGTTAGTGAGTCACCCTAACACTGCTGCATTAAGAACTGTAAAGATAATGAGTCACCCTTACCCTGAAGAAATAACTGTACAGTTAGTGAGTCACCCTTACCCTGCTGAATAAATAACTGTATAGTTAGTGAGTCACCCTTACCCTGCTGAATAAATAACTGTACAGTTAATGAGTCAACCTTACCCTCCTGAATAAATAACTGCATAGTTAGTGAGTGGCCCTTACCCAGCTGAATAAATAACTGTACAGTTAGTGAGTTACCCTTACCCTGCTGAATAAATAACTGTACGGTTAGTGAGTCACCCATACCCTCCTGAATAAATAACTGTACAGTTAGTGAGTCACCCTTACCCGGCTGAATAAATAACTGTATGCTTAATGAGTTACCATTACGCTGCTGAATAAATATCTGTACAGTTAATGAATCACCATTACGCTGCTGAATAAATAACTGTACAGTTAATGTGTCACCCTAACCCTGCTGAATAAATAACTGTAAAGTTAATGATTGGCCCTTCCCCTGCTGAATAAATAACTGTATAGTTAGTGAATCTTCCTTACCCTGCTGAATAAATAACTGTACAGTTAGTGAGTCACCCTTACCCTGCTGAATAAATAACTGTACAATTAGTGAGTCACCCTTACCCGGCTGAATAAATAACTGTATACTTAATGAGTCACCATTACGCTGCTGAATAAATATCTGTACAGTTAATGAATCACCATTACCCTGCTGAATAAATAACTGTACAGTTAGTGAGTCACCCTTACCCTGCTGAATAAATAACTGTACAGTTAGTGAGTCACCCTTAACCTGCTGAATAAATAACTGTACAGTTAGTGAGTCACCCTTAACCTGCTGAATAAATAACTGTAAAGTTAATGAGTGGCCCTTCCCCTGCTGAATAAATAACTGTATAGTTAGTGAATCGTCCTTACCCTGCTGAATAAATAACTGTACAGTTAGTGAGTCACCCTTACCCTGCTGAATAAATAACTGTACAGTTAGTGAGTCACCCTTAACCTGCTGAATAAATAACTGTACAGTTAGTGAGTCACTCTTATCCTGCTGAATAAATAACTGTACAGTTAGTGAGACATCCTTACGCTGCTGAATAAATAACTGTACAGTTAGTGAGTCACACTTAAACTGCTGAATAAATAACTGTACAGTTAGTGAGACACCCTTACTCTGCTGAATAAATAACTGTACAGTTAGTGAGTCACACTTACACTGCTGAATAAATAACTGTACAGTTAGTGAGTCACACTTACCCTGCTGAATAAATAACTGTACAATTAGTGAGTTGCCCTTACCCTGCTTAATAAGTAACTGCACAATTAATGAGTCACCCTTACGCTGCTGAATAAACTGTACAGTTAGTGAGACAGCATTACGCTGCTGAATAAATAACTGTACAGTTTGTGAGTCACACTTACCCTGCTGAATGAATAACTGTACAGTTAGTGAGTTGCCCTTACCCTGCTGAATAAATAACTGTACAGTTCGTGAGTCGCCCTTACCCTGCTGAATAAGTAACTGTACAATTAGTGAGTCACCCTTACCCTGCTGAATAAATAACTGTACAGTTAGTGAGTCACCCTTAACCTGCTGAATAAATAACTGTACAGTTAGTGAGTCACCCTTAACCTGCTGAATAAATAACTGTAAAGTTAATGAGTGGCCCTTCCCCTGCTGAATAAATAACTGTATAGTTAGTGAATCGTCCTTACCCTGCTGAATAAATAACTGTACAGTTAGTGAGTCACCCTTACCCTGCTGAATAAATAACTGTACAGTTAGTGAGTCACCCTTAACCTGCTGAATAAATAACTGTTCAGTTAATGAGTCACCCTTACCCGGCTGAATAAATAACTGTATACTTAATGAGTCACCATTACGCTGCTGAATAAATATCTGTACAGTTAATGAATCACCATTACCCTGCTGAATAAATAACTGTACAGTTAGTGAGTCACCCTTACCCTGCTGAATAAATAACTGTACAGTTAGTGAGTCACCCTTAACCTGCTGAATAAATAACTGTACAGTTAGTGAGTCACCCTTAACCTGCTGAATAAATAACTGTAAAGTTAATGAGTGGCCCTTCCCCTGCTGAATAAATAACTGTATAGTTAGTGAGTCACCCTTACACTGCTAAATAAATAACTGTCCAGTTAGGGAGTCATCCTTACCCTGCTGAATTAGTAACTGTACAGATAGTGAGTTGTCCTTACGCTGCTGAATAAATAAATGTACAGTTAGTCAGTTGCCATTACCCTGCTGAATAAGTAACTGTACAATTAGTGAATCACCCTTACCCCGCTGAATAAATAACTGTACAGTTAATGAGTCACCATTATGCTGCTGAAATAATAAGTGTATAGTTAGTGAGTGGCCCTTACCCTGCTGAATAAATAAGTGTACAGCTAGTGAGTCCCCCTTACCCTGCTGAATAAGTAACTGTACAGTTAGTGAGTTGCCCTTACACTGCTGAATAAATAACTGTACAGTTAGTGAGTTGCCCTTACCCTGCTGAATAAGTAACTGTACAATTAGTGAGTCACCATTACCCTGCTGAATAAATAACTGTATAGATAGAGAATCGTCCTTACCCTGCTGAATAAATAACTGTACAGTTAGTGAGACACCCTTACGCTGCTGAATAAATAACTGTACAGTTAGTGAGTCACCCTTACCCAGCTGAATAAATAAATGTACAGTTAGTGAGTCACCCTAACACTGCTGCATTAATAACTGTAAAGTTAATGAGTCACCCTTATCCTGCTGAATAAATAACTGTACAGTTAGTGAGTTGCCCTTACACTGCTGAATAAATAACTGTACAGTTAGTGAGTTGCCCTTACCCTGCTGAATAAGTAACTGTACAATTAGTGAGTCACCCTTACCCTGCTGAATAAATAACTGTACAGTTAATGAGTCAACCTTACCCTGCTGAATAAATAACTGCATAGGTAGTGAGTGGCCCTTATCCTGCTGAATAAATAACTGTACAGTTAGTGAGTCACCCTTAACCTGCTGAATAAATAACTGTACAGTTAGTGAGTCACCCTTATCCTGCTGAATAAATAACTGTTCAGTTAATGAGTCACTCTTATCCTGCTGAATAAATAACTGTACAGTTAGTGAGACATCCTTACGCTGCTGAATAAATAACTGTACAGTTAGTGAGTCACACTTACACTGCTGAATAAATAACTGTACAGTTAGTGAGACACCCTTACGCTGCTGAATAAATAACTGTACAGTTAGTGAGTCACACTTACACTGCTGAATAAATGACTGTACAGTTAATGGGTCACCCGTACCCGGCTCAATAAATAACTGTACAGTTAGTGAGTTGCCCTTACCCTGCTGAATAAATAACTGTACGGTTAGTGAGTCACCCATACCCTCCTGAATAAATAACTGTACAGTTAGTGAGTCACCCTTACCCGGCTGAATAAATAACTGTATGCTTAATGAGTTACCATTACGCTGCTGAATAAATATCTGTACAGTTAATGAATCACCATTACGCTGCTGAATAAATAACTGTACAGTTAATGTGTCACCCTAACCCTGCTGAATAAATAACTGTAAAGTTAATGATTGGCCCTTCCCCTGCTGAATAAATAACTGTATAGTTAGTGAATCTTCCTTACCCTGCTGAATAAATAACTGTACAGTTAGTGAGTCACCCTTACCCTGCTGAATAAATAACTGTACAATTAGTGAGTCACCCTTACCCGGCTGAATAAATAACTGTATACTTAATGAGTCACCATTACGCTGCTGAATAAATATCTGTACAGTTAATGAATCACCATTACCCTGCTGAATAAATAACTGTACAGTTAGTGAGTCACCCTTACCCTGCTGAATAAATAACTGTACAGTTAGTGAGTCACCCTTAACCTGCTGAATAAATAACTGTACAGTTAGTGAGTCACCCTTAACCTGCTGAATAAATAACTGTAAAGTTAATGAGTGGCCCTTCCCCTGCTGAATAAATAACTGTATAGTTAGTGAATCGTCCTTACCCTGCTGAATAAATAACTGTACAGTTAGTGAGTCACCCTTACCCTGCTGAATAAATAACTGTACAGTTAGTGAGTCACCCTTAACCTGCTGAATAAATAACTGTACAGTTAGTGAGTCACCCTTATCATGCTGAATAAATAACTGTTCAGTTAATGAGTCACTCTTATCCTGCTGAATAAATAACTGTACAGTTAGTGAGACATCCTTACGCTGCTGAATAAATAACTGTACAGTTAGTGAGTCACACTTAAACTGCTGAATAAATAACTGTACAGTTAGTGAGACACCCTTACTCTGCTGAATAAATAACTGTACAGTTAGTGAGTCACACTTACACTGCTGAATAAATAACTGTACAGTTAGTGAGTCACACTTACCCTGCTGAATAAATAACTGTACAATTAGTGAGTTGCCCTTACCCTGCTTAATAAGTAACTGCACAATTAATGAGTCACCCTTACGCTGCTGAATAAACTGTACAGTTAGTGAGACAGCATTACGCTGCTGAATAAATAACTGTACAGTTTGTGAGTCACACTTACCCTGCTGAATAAATAACTGTACAGTTAGTGAGTTGCCCTTACCCTGCTGAATAAATAACTGTACAGTTCGTGAGTCGCCCTTACCCTGCTGAATAAGTAACTGTACAATTAGTGAGTCACCCTTACCCTGCTGAATAAATAACTGTACAGTTAGTGAGTCACCCTTAACCTGCTGAATAAATAACTGTACAGTTAGTGAGTCACCCTTAACCTGCTGAATAAATAACTGTAAAGTTAATGAGTGGCCCTTCCCCTGCTGAATAAATAACTGTATAGTTAGTGAATCGTCCTTACCCTGCTGAATAAATAACTGTACAGTTAGTGAGTCACCCTTACCCTGCTGAATAAATAACTGTACAGTTAGTGAGCCACCCTTAACCTGCTGAATAAATAACTGTATACTTAATGAGTCACCATTACGCTGCTGAATAAATATCTGTACAGTTAATGAATCACCATTACCCTGCTGAATAAATAACTGTACAGTTAGTGAGTCACCCTTACCCTGCTGAATAAATAACTGTACAGTTAGTGCGTCACCCTTAACCTGCTGAATAAATAACTGTACAGTTAGTGAGTCACCCTTACGCTGCTCAATAAATAACTGTAGAGTTAGTGAGTCGCACTTACCCTGCTGAATAAATAACTGTACAGTTAGTGAGTTGCCCTTACACTGCTGAATAAATAACTGTACAGTTAGTGAGTTGCCCTTACCCTGCTGAATAAGTAACTGTACAATTAGTGAGTCACCATTACCCTGCTGAATAAATAACTGTATAGATAGAGAATCGTCCTTACCCTGCTGAATAAATAACTGTACAGTTAGTGAGACACCCTTACTCTGCTGAATAAATAACTGTACAGTTAGTGAGTCACACTTACACTGCTGAATAAATAACTGTACAGTTAGTGAGTCACACTTACCCTGCTGAATAAATAACTGTACAATTAGTGAGTTGCCCTTACCCTGCTGAATAATTAACTGTACAGTTAATGAGTCACCATTACGCTGCTGAATAAATAACTGTATACTTAATGAGTCACCATTACGCTGCTGAATAAATATCTGTACAGTTAATGAATCACCATTACCCTGCTGAATAAATAACTGTACAGTTAGTGAGTCACCCTTACCCTGCTGAATAAATAACTGTACAGTTAGTGAGTCACCCTTAACCTGCTGAATAAATAACTGTACAGTTAGTGAGTCACCCTTAACCTGCTGAATAAATAACTGTAAAGTTAATGAGTGGCCCTTCCCCTGCTGAATAAATAACTGTATAGTTAGTGAATCGTCCTTACCCTGCTGAATAAATAACTGTACAGTTAGTGAGTCACCCTTACCCTGCTGAATAAATAACTGTACAGTTAGTGAGTCACCCTTAACCTGCTGAATAAATAACTGTACAGTTAGTGAGTCACCCTTATCCTGCTGAATAAATAACTGTTCAGTTAATGAGTCACTCTTATCCTGCTGAATAAATAACTGTACAGTTAGTGAGTCACTCTTATCCTGCTGAATAAATAACTGTACAGTTAGTGAGTCACACTTACCCTGCTGAATAAATAACTGTACAGTTAGTGAGTTGCCCTTACCCTGCTGAATAAGTAACTGCACAATTAATGAGTCACCCTTACGCTGCTGAATAAACTGCACAGTTAGTGAGACAGCATTACGCTGCTGAATAAATAACTGTACAGTTAGTGAGTCACACTTACCCTGCTGAATAAATAACTGTACAGTTAGTGAGTTGCACTTACCCTGCTGAATAAGTAACTGTACAGTTCGTGAGTCGCCCTTACCCTGCTGAATAAGTAACTGTACAATTAGTGATTCACCCTTACCCTGCTGAATAAATAACTGTACAGTTAGTGAGTCACCCTTAACCTGCTGAATAAATAACTGTACAGTTAGTGAGTCACCCTTATCCTGCTGAATAAATAACTGTTCAGTTAATGAGTCACTCTTATCCTGCTGAATAAATAACTGTACAGTTAGTGAGACATCCTTACGCTGCTGAATAAATAACTGTACAGTTAGTGAGTCACACTTACACTGCTGAATAAATAACTGTACAGTTAGTGAGACACCCTTACGCTGCTGAATAAATAACTGTACAGTTAGTGAGTCACACTTACACTGCTGAATAAATAACTGTACAGTTAGTGAGTCACACTTACCCTGCTGAATAAATAACTGTACAGTTAGTGAGTTGCCCTTACCCTGCTTAATTAGTAACTGCACAATTAATGAGTCACCCTTATGCTGCTGAATAAACTGTACAGTTAGTGAGACAGCATTACGCTGCTGAATAAATAACTGTACAGTTAGTGAGTCACACTTACCCTGCTGAATAAATAACTGTACAGTTAGTGAGTTGCCCTTACCCTGCTGAATAAATAACTGTACACTTAGTGAGTCGCCCTTACCCTGCTGAATAAGTAA
The DNA here is from genome assembly GCF_017639515.1 of Carcharodon carcharias. Lineage (NCBI taxonomy): Eukaryota > Metazoa > Chordata > Chondrichthyes > Lamniformes > Lamnidae > Carcharodon > Carcharodon carcharias. The sequence goes on along the minus strand of NC_054482.1, from coordinate 30,608,108 downwards.
CTGTACAATTAGTGAGTCACCTGTACCCTGCTGAATAAATAACTGTACAGTTAATGAGTCACCATTACGCTGCTGAATAAATAACTGTACAGTTAGGGAGTTGCCCTTACCCTGCTAAATAAATAACTGTACAATTAGTGAGTCACCCTTACCCGGCTGAATAAATAACTGTATACTTAATGAGTCACCATTACGCTGCTGAATAAATATCTGTACAGTTAATGAATCACCATTACCCTGCTGAATAAATAACTGTAGAGTTAGTGAGTTGCCCTTACCCTGCTGAATAAGTAAGTGTACAATTAGTGAGTCACCCTTACGCTGCTGAATAAACTGTACAGTTAGTGAGACAGTATTACGCTGCTGAATAAATAACTGTACAGTTAGTGAGTTGCCCTTACCCTGCTGAATAAATAACTGTACACTTAGTGAGTCGCCCTTACCCTGCTGAATAAGTAACTGTACAATTAGTGAGTCACCTGTACCCTGCTGAATAAATAACTGAACAGTTAATGAGTCACCATTATGCTGCTGAATAAATAAGTGTACAGTTAGTGAGTTGCCCTTACCCAGCTAAATAAATAACTGTACAATTAGTGAGTCACCCTTACCCGGCTCAATAAATAACTGTATACTTAATGAGTCACCATTACGCTGCTGAATAAATATCTGTACAGTTAATGAATCACCATTACCCTGCTGAATAAATAACTGTATAGTTAGTGAGTCACCCTTACCTTGCTGAATAAATAACTGTAGAGTTAGTGAGTCAGACTTACCCTGCTGAATAAATAGCTGTACAGTTAGTGAGTTGCCCTTACCCTGCTGAATAAATAACTGTACAGTTAGTGAGTCACCCTTACCCTGCTGAATAAGTAACTGTACAATTACTGAGTCACCATTACCCTGCTGAATAAATAACTGTACAGTAAGTGAGGCACCCTTACGATAGTGAATAAATAACTGTACAGTTGGTGAGTCACACTTACCCTGCTGAATAAATAACTGTACAGTTAGTGAGTTGCCCTTACCCTGCTGAATATGTAACTGTACAATTAGTGAGTCACCCTTACCCTGCTGAATAAATAACTGTACAGTTAATGACTCATCATTATGCTGCTGAACAAATAACTGTACAATTAATGAGTGGCCTTTACCCTGCTGAATAAATAACTGTACAGTTAGTGAGTCACCCTTACACTGCTAAATAAATAACTGTACAGTTAGGGAGTCATCCTTACCCTGCTGAATTAGTACTGTACAGTTAGTTAGTCACTCTTGCCAGGCTGAAATAAATAACTGTGCAGTTAATGAGTCACCCGTGCCCTGCTGAAAAATTAACTGTACAGTTAGTGAGACACCCTTATGCTGCTGAATAAATAACTGTACAATTAGTGAGTCACACTTACCCGGCTGAATAAATAACTGTACAGTTAGTGAGTAGACCTTACGCTGCTGAATAAATAACTGTACAGTTAGTCAGTTGCCATTACCCTGCTGAATAAGTAACTGTACAGTTAGTGAGACACCCTTACGCTGCTGAATAAATAACTGTAAAGTTAGTGAGTCACCCTTACCCAGCTGAAAAAATAAATGTACAGTTAGTGAGTCACCCTAACACTGCTGCATTAAGAACTGTAAAGATAATGAGTCACCCTTACCCTGAAGAAATAACTGTACAGTTAGTGAGTCGCCCTTACCCTGCTGAATAAATAACTGTATAGTTAGTGAGTCACCCTTACCCTGCTGAATAAATAACTGTACAGTTAATGAGTCAACCTTACCCTCCTGAATAAATAACTGCATAGTTAGTGAGTGGCCCTTACCCAGCTGAATAAATAACTGTACAGTTAGTGAGTCACCCTTACCCTGCTGAATAAATAACTGTACAGTTAATGGGTCACCCGTACCCGGCTCAATAAATAACTGTACAGTTAGTGAGTTGCCCTTACCCTGCTGAATAAATAACTGTACGGTTAGTGAGTCACCCATACCCTCCTGAATAAATAACTGTACAGTTAGTGAGTCACCCTTACCCGGCTGAATAAATAACTGTATGCTTAATGAGTTACCATTACGCTGCTGAATAAATATCTGTACAGTTAATGAATCACCATTACGCTGCTTAATAAATAACTGTACAGTTAATGTGTCACCCTAACCCTGCTGAATAAATAACTGTAAAGTTAATGATTGGCCCTTCCCCTGCTGAATAAATAACTGTATAGTTAGTGAATCTTCCTTACCCTGCTGAATAAATAACTGTACAGTTAGTGAGTCACCCTTAACCTGCTGAATAAATAACTGTACAGTTAGTGAGTCACCCTTAACCTGCTGAATAAATAACTGTAAAGTTAATGAGTGGCCCTTCCCCTGCTGAATAAATATCTGTATAGTTAGTGAATCGTCCTTACCCTGCTGAATAAATAACTGTAAAGTTAATGAGTGGCCCTTCCCCTGCTGAATAAATAACTGTATAGTTAGTGAATCGTCCTTACCCTGCTGAATAAATAACTGTACAGTTAGTGAGTCACCCTTACCCTGCTGAATAAATAACTGTACAGTTAGTGAGTCACCCTTAACCTGCTGAATAAATAACTGTACAGTTAGTGAGTCACCCTTATCCTGCTGAATAAATAACTGTTCAGTTAATGAGTCACTCTTATCCTGCTGAATAAATAACTGTACAGTTAGTGAGACATCCTTACGCTGCTGAATAAATAACTGTACAGTTAGTGAGTCACACTTACACTGCTGAATAAATAACTGTACAGTTAGTGAGACACCCTTACGCTGCTGAATAAATAACTGTACAGTTAGTGAGTCACACTTACACTGCTGAATAAATAACTGTACAGTTAGTGAGTCACACTTACCCTGCTGAATAAATAACTGTACAGTTAGTGAGTTGCCCTTACCCTGCTTAATTAGTAACTGCACAATTAATGAGTCACCCTTATGCTGCTGAATAAACTGTACAGTTAGTGAGACAGCATTACGCTGCTGAATAAATAACTGTACAGTTAGTGAGTCACACTTACCCTGCTGAATAAATAACTGTACAGTTAGTGAGTTGCCCTTACCCTGCTGAATAAATAACTGTACAGTTCGTGAGTCGCCCTTACCCTGCTGAATAAGTAACTGTACAATTAGTGAGTCACCTGTACCCTGCTGAATAAATAACTGTACAGTTAATGAGTCACCATTACGCTGCTGAATAAATAACTGTACAGTTAGGGAGTTGCCCTTACCCTGCTAAATAAATAACTGTACAATTAGTGAGTCACCCTTACCCGGCTGAATAAATAACTGTATACTTAATGAGTCACCATTACGCTGCTGAATAAATATCTGTACAGTTAATGAATCACCATTACCCTGCTGAATAAATAACTGTAGAGTTAGTGAGTTGCCCTTACCCTGCTGAATAAGTAAGTGTACAATTAGTGAGTCACCCTTACGCTGCTGAATAAACTGTACAGTTAGTGAGACAGTATTACGCTGCTGAATAAATAACTGTACAGTTAGTGAGTTGCCCTTACCCTGCTGAATAAATAACTGTACACTTAGTGAGTCGCCCTTACCCTGCTGAATAAGTAACTGTACAATTAGTGAGTCACCTGTACCCTGCTGAATAAATAACTGTACAGTTAATGAGTCACCATTATGCTGCTGAATAAATAAGTGTACAGTTAGTGAGTTGCCCTTACCCAGCTAAATAAATAACTGTACAATTAGTGAGTCACCCTTACCTGGCTCAATAAATAACTGTATACTTAATGAGTCACCATTACGCTGCTGAATAAATATCTGTACAGTTAATGAATCACCATTACCCTGCTGAATAAATAACTGTATAGTTAGTGAGTCACCCTTACCTTGCTGAATAAATAACTGTAGAGTTAGTGAGTCAGACTTACCCTGCTGAATAAATAGCTGTACAGTTAGTGAGTTGCCCTTACCCTGCTGAATAAATAACTGTACAGTTAGTGAGTCACCCTTACCCTGCTGAATAAGTAACTGTACAATTACTGAGTCACCATTACCCTGCTGAATAAATAACTGTACAGTAAGTGAGGCACCCTTACGATAGTGAATAAATAACTGTACAGTTGGTGAGTCACACTTACCCTGCTGAATAAATAACTGTACAGTTAGTGAGTTGCCCTTACCCTGCTGAATATGTAACTGTACAATTAGTGAGTCACCCTTACCCTGCTGAATAAATAACTGTACAGTTAATGACTCATCATTATGCTGCTGAACAAATAACTGTACAATTAATGAGTGGCCTTTACCCTGCTGAATAAATAACTGTACAGTTAGTGAGTCACCCTTACACTGCTAAATAAATAACTGTACAGTTAGGGAGTCATCCTTACCCTGCTGAATTAGTACTGTACAGTTAGTTAGTCACTCTTGCCATGCTGAATAAATAACTGTGCAGTTAATGAGTCACCCGTGCCCTGCTGAAAAATTAACTGTACAGTTAGTGAGACACCCTTATGCTGCTGAATAAATAACTGTACAATTAGTGAGTCACACTTACCCGGCTGAATAAATAACTGTACAGTTAGTGAGTTGTCCTTACGCTGCTGAATAAATAACTGTACAGTTAGTCAGTTGCCATTACCCTGCTGAATAAGTAACTGTACAGTTAGTGAGACACCCTTACGCTGCTGAATAAATAACTGTAAAGTTAGTGAGTCACCCTTACCCAGCTGAAAAAATAAATGTACAGTTAGTGAGTCACCCTAACACTGCTGCATTAAGAACTGTAAAGATAATGAGTCACCCTTACCCTGAAGAAATAACTGTACAGTTAGTGAGTCGCCCTTACCCTGCTGAATAAATAACTGTATAGTTAGTGAGTCACCCTTACCCTGCTGAATAAATAACTGTACAGTTAATGAGTCAACCTTACCCTCCTGAATAAATAACTGCATAGTTAGTGAGTGGCCCTTACCCAGCTGAATAAATAACTGTACAGTTAGTGAGTCACCCTTACCCTGCTGAATAAATAACTGTACAGTTAATGGGTCACCCGTACCCGGCTCAATAAATAACTGTACAGTTAGTGAGTTGCCCTTACCCGGCTGAATAAATAACTGTATGCTTAATGAGTTACCATTACGCTGCTGAATAAATATCTGTACAGTTAATGAATCACCATTACGCTGCTGAATAAATAACTGTACAGTTAATGTGTCACCCTAACCCTGCTGAATAAATAACTGTAAAGTTAATGATTGGCCCTTCCGTTGCTGAATAAATAACTGTATAGTTAGTGAATCTTCCTTACCCTGCTGAATAAATAACTGTACAGTTAGTGAGTCACCCTTAACCTGCTGAATAAATAACTGTACAGTTAGTGAGTCACCCTTAACCTGCTGAATAAATAACTGTAAAGTTAATGAGTGGCCCTTCCCCTGCTGAATAAATAACTGTATAGTTAGTGAATCGTCCTTACCCTGCTGAATAAATAACTGTACAGTTAGTGAGTCACCCTTACCCTGCTGAATAAATAACTGTACAGTTAGTGAGTCCCCCTTAACCTGCTGAATAAATAACTGTACAGTTAGTGAGTCACACTTATCCTGCTGAATAAATAACTGTTCAGTTAATGAGTCACTCTTATCCTGCTGAATAAATAACTGTACAGTTAGTGAGACATCCTTACGCTGCTGAATAAATAACTGTACAGTTAGTGAGTCACACTTACACTTCTGAATAAATAACTGTACAGTTAGTGAGACAGCATTACGCTGCTGAATAAATAACTGTACAGTTAGTGAGTCACACTTACCCTGCTGAATAAATAACTGTACAGTTAGTGAGTTGCCCTTACCCTGCTGAATAAATAACTGTACAGTTCGTGAGTCGCCCTTACCCTGCTGAATAAGTAACTGTACAATTAGTGAGTCACCTGTACCCTGCTGAATAAATAACTGTACAGTTAGGGAGTTGCCCTTACCCTGCTAAATAAATAACTGTACAATTAGTGAGTCATCCTTACCCGGCTGAATAAATAACTGTATACTTAATGAGTCACCATTACGCTGCTGAATAAATATCTGTACAGTTAATGAATCACCATTACCCTGCTGAATAAATAACTGTAGAGTTCGTGAGTTGCCCTTACCCTGCTGAATAAGTAAGTGTACAATTAGTGAGTCACCCTTACGCTGCTGAATAAACTGTACAGTTAGTGAGACAGTATTACGCTGCTGAATAAATAACTGTACAGTTAGTGAGTTGCCCTTACCCTGCTGAATAAATAACTGTACACTTAGTGAGTCGCCCTTACCCTCCTGAATAAGTAACTGTACAATTATTGAGTCACCCGTACCCTGCTGAATAAATAACTGTACAGTTAATGAGTCACCATTATGCTGCTGAATAAATAAGTGTACAGTTAGTGAGTTGCCCTTACCCTGCTAAATAAATAACTGTACAATTAGTGAGTCACCCTTACCCGGCTCAATAAATAACTGTATACTTAATGAGTCACCATTACGCTGCTGAATAAATATCTGTACAGTTAATGAATCACCATTACCCTGCTGAATAAATAGCTGTATAGTTAGTGAGTCACCCTTACCCTGCTGAATAAATAGCTGTACAGTTAGTGAGTTGCCCTTACCCTGCTGAATAAATAACTGTACAGTTAGTGAGTCACCCTTACCCTGCTGAATAAGTAACTGTACAATTACTGAGTCACCATTACCCTGCTGAATAAATAACTGTACAGTAAGTGAGACACCCTTACGATAGTGAATAAATAACTGTACAGTTGGTGAGTCACACTTACCCTGCTGAATAAATAACTGTACAGTTAGTGAGTTGCCCTTACCCTGCTGAATATGTAACTGTATAATTAGTGAGTCACCCTTACCCTGCTGAATAAATAACTGTACAGTTAATGAGCCACCATTACGCTGCTGAATAAATAACTGTACAGTTAGTGAGTCACACTTACGCTGCTGAATAAATAACTGTACAGTTAGTGAGTTGCCCTTACCCTGCTGAATATGTAACTGTACAATTAGTTAGTCACCCTTAACCTGCTGAATAAATAACTGTACAGTTAATGAGTCACCATTACGCTGCTGAAGTAATAACTGTACAGTTAATGAGTCACCATTACGCTGCTGAATAGATAACTGTACAGTTAGTGAATCACCCTTACCCTGCTGAATAAATAACTGTACAGTTAATGAGTCACCCTTACCCTGCTGAATAAATAACTGTACAGTTAGTGAGTCGCCCTCACCCTGCTGAATAAATAACTGTACAGTTAGTGAGTCACCCTTACCCTGCTGAATAAGTAACTGTAGAGGTAGTGAGACATCCTTACGCTGCTGAATAAATAACTGTGCAGCTAGTGAGTTGCCCTTACCCTGCTGAATAAATAACTGTACAGTTAGTGAGACACCCTTACGCTGCTGAATAAATAACTGTACAGTTAATTAGTCACACTTACACTGCTGAATAAATAACTGTACAGTTAGTGAGTCACACTTACCCTGCTGAATAAATAACTGTACAGTTAGTGATTTGCCCTTACCCTGCTGAATAAGCAACTGAATAATTAGTGAATCACCCTTACCCCGCTGAATAAATAACTGTACAGTTAATGATTCATCATTATGCTGCTGAATTAATAACTGTACAGTTAATGAGTGACCATTACCCTGCTGAATAAATAACTGTACAGTTAATGAGTGACCATTACGCTGCTGAATAAATAACTGTACAGTTAGGGAGTTGCCCTTACCCTTCTGAATATGTAACTGTATAATTAGTGAGTCACCCTTACCCTGTTGAATAAATAACTGTACAGTTAATGAGTCACCATTACGCTGCTGAATAAATAACTGTACAGTTAGTGAGTCACACTTACGCTGCTGAATAAATAACTGTACAGTTAGTGAGTTGCCCTTATCCTGCTGAATAAATAACTGTACAGTTAATGAGTTGCCCTCACCCTGCTGAATATGTAACTGTACAATTAGTTAGTCACCCTTAACCTGCTGAATAAATAACTGTACAGTTAATGAGTCACCATTACGCTGCTGAAGTAATAACTGTACAGTTAGTGAGTGGCCTTTACCCTGCTGAATAGATAACTGTACAGTTAGTGAATCACCCTTACCCTGCTGAATAAATAACTGTACAGTTAATGAGTCACCCTTACCCTGCTGAATAAATAACTGTACAGTTAGTGATTTGCCCTCACCCTGCTGAATAAATAACTGTACAGTTAGTGAGTCACCCTTACCCTGCTGAATAAGTAACTGTAGAGTTAGTGATTCACCCTTACCCTGCTGAATAAATAACTGTACACCTAGTATGTTGCCCTTACCCTGCTGAATAAATAACTGTACAGTTAGTGAGTGGCCCTTACCCTGCTGAATAAATAACTGTAAAATTAATGAGTCACCCTTACCCTGCTGAATAAATAACTGTACAGTTAGTGAGTGGCCCTTACCCTGCTGAATAAATAACTGTAAAATTAATGAGTCACCCTTACCCTGCTGAATAAGCAGTAACTGATTACACCCACCCCTGTGAGGGAGTCCAAAATTAGAGACCGTAATTAACTAATAAATTTAATAAAGCATTCTGAAGAAACTTCTTTACCAGAGAGTGGTTAGAATATGGAACTCGCCACTGCATGTGATAGTCAGCTCATACATTTAAAGGGATACTAGATAAACACAAGTGGGAAAGGAACATGAATGATATGCTGAGGGGTAAAATGAAACAAGGCGGGAGGACGCTCAGTTAGAGCATGAACATTGCCATGGACCAGTTGAGCCAAATAGCCTGTTTTGGGGCTGTGAAATTCTAGGTAATACCACACATAGTAATTTGGTACAGTTACACAGTAACCCCGAACTCTGATAAATACACAGGAACTTACACAGCACACATTGAGCCAGAATTGAAACAGTGTATTTACAGAGAAAACAGTTACAGATTAGAGTTTACATTTTTCTTGTTGCTAAAGGAGGGTTTATAACAAAGCTGTGAAGGTGCTGCAGAGCAGTTCAAAGGCAGACAGCGACAGAATGCACTCCTCCAAATGGGCATTTTTGTGACAGAAGGTTTCATGTTATGGGGTGACCCTGTTGGGGAGGGCAGTGTGTCTTGGAGCTAACTTGTAGCCTTAAATTTGTACAGTACAAAAATATAACCATTTCTTTTCAGCTGAAAGGGAACTGTGTGTGTCAACCTCTGCAATGTTTGCCCGTTTTTTCAAATGCAGTGCGTAGATGAGCTGCACAGGCATGGTACAGGAAACACTGGGTGAGGACCCAAAGGCAGTGGAAGGCTTGGAGATGGGCAGCTTCCCCTGTACCTGTCCTGTACTCACTGTCGAGTCACTTCTTATATACACTCTCCCTTTTATATATATATATATATACATACACACATATGCATGTATGTATATATGCATACAATATATATGTATATACATACACTCACATATACAGTGCATAGTTTATTTCTTTATCTGTTGCTGGCAAATGGGAATTATGGGTGATACTGACTGAAGACCAAAAGACACATGTCACCTTAGAACTGGTGCAATAAGTTCCTTTAGAGACCATTTCTCAATACTGAATTACTGGGAATTAAACTAGACACTATATATGTATACATTATTATATATAAAATATACAGGCAATGCAGTTTAAAGAGCTATAGCATAATTACCAAAAATAACATTCAGGCATACATGTGGAGTGACCCTGTGGTCCTGCTTCGTGAGTGGGTTATGAACATGTAGTGTACGGTTAGGAGCTGTACCTCTTCATGCCCAGAGTGGTATCTCATGTAAAAAGGGGCAACCTCCAGTATGTAAAAGGCTGTTGGTCAAACTAAAGTTACACAGCTTTAAAGAATGGATCAGCTATTCCTGATGGGTAAACGAGGCTTCCTGTGGTTGAACAGCCCGTCGTTATTCGCTTCGCTGCCTGAGCTCAGGCAGGGAGGAATGGCCACCTGTGGCAAGAAATCAGAGGGGCTGTTGGTGTTGGAGGCTATGTAACTGAAGGAGGAGTCAGTATGTGAATGTGGAGACAGGGAGATGTAGCGGGGCTGGGTGGGAGGAAAGGGACTGGGATGTCCAAACCAGACCGCCCGACACTCCAATATTCTGGACACCTAATGATTCTCTGCCAATGGGATGGAGATGCACATTGAGCCAATCCCAGTTGTCCCCTCTGACTCCTTAAGTCAGAGGGGACATTGGGAACCCAGGCTGAGTGGTCAGTAAAGTGAGGGAGTGAGCTGACCAGCAATATATTGCTGCGTTAACTTACCATGATTGTGAACGATCGCCTTTGAAGTGAGGCACTATATTGGAATTTGCCTGCAGAGACACAAGTTGCTGAAGCTTTCGTCTTGCACTCATCAGGACAAACACAAGAATCCCAAACTTCAAACAATCACAACAATTCATACTACAGAAGAAAAGGCAATGCCAAGGGGAAAGCAATGGAGAACTCTAGCCTCCCCAGTTTCCATGGCAAAATCTCAGCCAATCCAAACAGCACCCTTTTCTCCTGGAGTATAAATTGTTGTGATTGTTTGAAATTTGGCATTCTTGTGTTTGTCCTGATGAGTGCAAGATGTAACGCTTCAGAAACCTGTCTCTCTTTTCAGCAAGATTCAAGTTCTGTATTACCAAGCGAATATTTGAATTTTTCTCCTCTCACTAAAAACAATTGAGCTCTGACCCTAAACAGAGTCTCACTTTTCTTTTAAAATAAGCTTGGTTTATTGTCCAAATGCAGCTCCCAGTATGAAATGGAGCAAACTGACCTGGTTCATTCTCGATACAGAGGAGGAGGAGGCCACTCAGCCCCTTGAGCTTGCTTCACCATTCAATTGGATCACAAGTGTTCTGTACTTCAATTCCATTTACCCTTCTTTGATTCACATTAATGGTACCCTTACCTGACAATCTTTTGTTCTCAAGTCTATAAGCTCTAATCGAGCCTCAGAACCCACAGGAGGGATTTCGTCTATTCTGTGTGTGAAGAAGTTCTTCCTGACATTACCCCTGAATTTTGAGGTTCGGTCCCCTGGTTCTGGTCTCTCCATCCACCACCAGAGGGCAGTTTCCCTCTATATACCCTATCAAATCATTTTAAATATCTTTTATATCACCCTCAGCCAGCTAAGCCCAAGGGAATTGCTACATCACAGGACTACTTGCATGTCAAACAGCAAAAGCAGCATGCAATAGACAGAGCTAAGCTATCCCACAACCAACAGATCAGATCTAAGCCTGCAGTCCTGCCACATCCTGTCATGGATGGTGGTGGGACTGAACTGGACTAGCCATATAAATACTGTGGCTACAAGAGCAGGTCAGAAGCTGGGAATCTTGCAATGAGTAACTCACCTTCTGACTCCCCAAAGCCTGTCCACCATCTACAAGGCACAAGTCAGGAGTGTGATGGAATACACTCTACTTGCCTGGATGAGCGCAGCTCCCACAACACTCAAGAAGCTTGACACCATCCAGGACAAAGCAGCCTGCTTGATTGGCACTCCTTCCACAACGTTCAGCATTCACTCCGTCCACCACTGACGCACAGTAGCAGCAGTGTGTACCATCTACAAGATGCACTGCAGCAACTCACCAAGGCTCCTTAGGCAGCACCTTCTAAACCCACGACCTCTCCCACCTAGAAGGACAAGGAAAGTAGATAGATGGGAACACCACCACCTGCAAGTTCCCCTCCAAGTCACTCACCATCCTGACTTGGAAATATCTCACCGTTCCTTCACTGTCGCTGGGTCAAAATCCTGGAACTCCCTCCCTAACAGCACTGTGGGTGTACCTACACTATATGGACAGCAGCGGTTCAAGAAGGCAGCTCACCACCACCTTCTCAAGGGCAATTAGGAATGGGCAATAAATGCTGGCCCAGCCAGTGACGCCCACATCCCATGAAAGAATAATAGGAAATACAAACCAAAATGTATGCAATCTTTCATCATAACTTAATCTTTGAAACCTCAACATCATTCTGACCAACATATCCTACCTGAGGTGTAGTGCCCAAAACTGCTCCAGATAGGATCTGATTGAAACGTTTTTCATTATTCATTTATGGGATGTGGGCTGTTGTTGGCTGGGCCAGCATTTATTGTCCATCCCAATTGACCTTGAGAAGGTGGTGGTGAGCTGCCTTCTGGAACCGCTGCAGTCCCTTTACAACTGAAACATCACTTCCTCCCCTTTGTCTTCCCAGCCCCTGCCATAGTGGTCAACATTCCATTGGACTCTTGATGAGTTTTTCTACCTATGCGATAATCCTTAGTGATTTATGTACCTGGACTCCCAAATCTCTTTCCTCCTCTGGGGTCTAGTCATTCACCATTTAGAAAGTATTCTCATTTTTCTTTCTTGGTTTGTGGTGTGTGACCGGGGAGGGAGTGGGAGAACACAGCAGGTGGCAAAGAGTTCAAGGGTTCCTGACCCTGATCAAAATTCATCAGGAACTAACTGCCTGTTGTATGGGCATTGGGAGGGATATGAAAACTGGCCTCTGTAGCTGGCCTCCAATTTGCCAATTAGCATGAAGAATGGGGACTGGAGTTAGACTGGCGCAGTTATATTGCCCTTTTAACATCGAAGAGTAACCTTGCATTTGGGTGAGAGGCTGGACCTGGGGCAACAGGAGACAAATGAAGGAAATCCCAGTCCAAGAGGTCGGTTGTAATGAAGTTTCTGAAGAGGGTGAGGAATGAGGCAAGACGGTGAGGGTTGGGGAGAGAGTTCTCGATTGTGGTGACACAGGTGGCAGGGACAGATGGCTAAGGGCTTGGCCACCGACTGGGGGATGAGGAGAGAATGAAGGCAGTGTGCCGCTGGAAGGGCAGAGGGGTGCTAGCGGAGATATTAGATGGAAGGAGGTTACAACTGGATCTGCAGAAATGGGTGTTGGAGCCAATAGAGTGAGTGGGGAGCCAGTAAACTTTAGTCAGTGGTGCCGAGTGTGGGCCTAAGATGGATAAGTAAGAAATAAGACTGGAAAATTGAAAAAAAAACGACCTATGAGTTGCACAAACATATGACCTTTGAGAGAGTGCAATTTAAAATATCAGTCCAAACAATTTGAAGCTACAATTCGGCTTTTTAGTGCATTTCAGACAGCTTAGCATTGACTTTTACACCTCTATTTCCTCTATTTACGAACAATGGGAAATACGTCAATAATCTGGAGAAGGTGAGTTTAAATCCCACCATGGCATCTTGAGAATCTGAATTCAGTTCAAAAAGAAAATGTGGAATTAATAAAAGCTGGCACCAGTAAAAGTGACCAAGAACCTTAGGATTGACATAAAAATACAAGTGGTTCACTAATGTCCTTTAGGAAAGGAAATCTGCTGTCCTTATCTAGACTGGGCTATATGTGTCTCTGGACCCACAGCAATGTGGTTGACTCTTAATTGCCCTCTGGAGCGGTCTAGCAAGCCACTCAGTTGTATTGCCATCGTGTCAGGGCGGCAACTAGGGATGGGCAATGAAGGCCGGCAATGTCCATATCCTGAAAATGAATAAAAATGGGCTATGGGAGGCCGATCTGCTCATCGTGCTGTGCTGGTGTTAGCTCTTCAACTTGTGCTGTCAATCCCAATCCCATTCTCTTATCCTGAACCCATCTGCCTTTATATTCCTGCTCTTCAATTCCTTCTCCAACTCCCTATGAAATAAGACCCTGCCTCACCAGCTCCATGCTTTAATAACCCGCTGTGTGAAAACACCACATCCAACATCCCCCTTCATTCAACCTGTGACGGCCTGTGCTGTACTGTTACTGTCTGACCGTTGGCTGGATTCTCCAAACCCAGGGCAAAGCTGAAGAATCACTCGGACTGAGGATTGCATCTACTTCAATATTAAAATGTAAAATTTGAAGGAAAGTCTAAATCTTGATCCTCAAGCCTGAAATCGGGAACATCATTCACCAGGGAGAGAAAGGAATTGTCACAGTGTCAGCTGGGATACACACAGTCAGACCTGCGTGATTTAGGTTCTGCTTTTTGAAAACTTCACCACAGCTCATGCCTGAAGGCCATTTTAAGATTTGACGGGGGCAATTGGGAGGGTTTTGTCTCTTTAAAACAGGCTTCATACAGGAGGACTGGCTCACAAGGGTCCATACTCTGAATGTGTGCTTGCCCGCTAGGAGCGTAAGGGAGGGAATCACTGCAGCACGATCCCTCTGATTTCCAGTTCCCTGATGTGCCCACTGAGCGGGTACAGGCTCCGTATAGATGCACTTATTCAGATAACTGTCCCTGTTCAAAAACGCCAGGGCAAAGGTTGACTGAGGGCAAGTGAACGATTGTGAGAATGGCTGTGTGAGAGAGGTCCTGGATCGCAATTTATAAACCTGATTTATTCTTCAATGAATAGAATTTTAATCTAAAATTCTCCCGATAAGCGATTTTTTTTTAAATTCCCTGTACAAACTAACAAATAATTGCTGTTCTGTGCTTGTTCAAGATACAAAATATGTGTTGTTTTACAAGTTAGACGGATGACATTATATCAATTCTATTCACACCATTAGCGAAAATATTTACAGATTTGACATTTAAGAAAGGAGGCAGTGTGGAGAATCGCATCATGTCATTTGGTGTGGGGCCTCCAGCATCTCCATGAGGAAGGTGTCAATGGGGGTGTCACCAATCAGCTTGAAGAAGAACAGGTGCTCGAGACACTTGAGTCCGATCGAACGGAGGGCTGGGAGTCGCAGGAGCAGCTTTGCAAACCTGGAGAAGATGCAGGAAAGCTCCATTTCATTCAACCCCTTTAACAAAGAGTGACAGCAACAAGTGTAATTCCTGAGTGAGTTGGTCAGTCTGTGAAACAGGCTCCTGAGAGAGATGTCAAAGCAGTCGGTGTTGATTCGTTCAATTGCAAACTAGCCAGGCTTCTCTCAGGCTACTTTCGGGGATACAGTACATGAATGACTTGGGATATGACATGTGGCCAGTGCTGGGGAGGAGCAAGTGCTTTTCATCCCATGGTTCCCAAAGTGCCCCATCACTGACAGCTTTCCTCATCTCAGGTAAACTAATAGAGATCGATTGCAACAATCAGTCAATAATTTCATTTTTGTTGTAACATAATGCGACAGGAGTTTAGACGAATGAGAGGGAATCTAATTGAAATATGTAATGTTGAAGGGGCCTGACAGGACAGATGTTGCGAGAATGTTTCCCCTGGTCGGGCAGTCTAGAACAAGGGGGCACAGTCTCAGATTAAGGGGTCGGCCGTTCAAAAGTTGGAACTGGAGGAGGCCATTCAGGACAGGGTCATGAACCTTTGGAATTCTCTACCCCAAAGAACGTGGATGCTCAATCAATATAAGAGATCGATAGATTTTTTGATGCTCAGGGATTTGAGGGATACAGAGATGGTAAGGGAAGAGGGAATCAAGGTGGAAGATCAGCCATGATTATATTGAGTGGGGGAGCAGGCTTGAAGGATTGTAAGGCCGACTCTTGCTCCTGCTCCTTATTTTCTTATGAATGTCAGGGTGGTCAAAGGAGCGAGACCTAGGTCCATTTGCCTAAGCCCATGTTAATCATTCTCTCCGAAGTGTATCACTTTATAGGGTCACAGAAAAGTGCAGTTGTTAGTAGCAGCCAGTGATTCTGACAGTCCACAGCCTTTACTCCTCACATTGTCAGCAGCATATCACTGGATTGACAACTGATGCGATGTCACTCACTGGGGCTCACACAGGCTGCCCGGAAGGTGGAAAAGGCCACCCTTGGGAATTTTCCTGGGAATTCCTCTGTAATTTCTGCAGAAATTTCATTGATCTGTTGAAGTTACAGTGGCTGACCAGACCAGCCTGCATCTCTTGCCACCGATCGCCAATCTCAAAAGAAAAGTCCATGGACTATGTTTTCAGGCAATGGCATTCAGGCTAAAACCACTAGCAAGGTGGGTACGTGAAATCAAGATTCAGATCAGCCATGATCTAATTGTATGCTGGTTCAGGCTTTGATGGGCTGAATGGCCCCCTCCTGTTCCTTTGTAGAATGTTCGGCAACATAGAATGATGTTCTAGAACTTCTGGAATCAGTCACAGTTCTAGAAACATAAACACTGGCTGCTCAGTGCTTTGTAACATAAGCTCATGCTCTGAAATATCTCAGTCACTTTAATCATATACCAGAGGAAATCGTTTCTCGCTCTATCCTATCAACTCCTTTAATTATCTTAAACATTTCAAGCACTTTATTCACGGGAATACAAGCCTAATCTATGCAAATTGCCCTTGCACTGTAACCCTGCGCAGTGGGTCTCATTTTCCATCATTGCAGAATCCTATCAGAACAGCAAGTGGGGAAGACCTCAGGGTAATCTCTAGGTTTGGTGAGAGGGGACAGGAGGTTAGTCCAGTGCCTTGTGTTCTCAAAATATAGGCAAACACTCCAAAATGCTTCATGCGGTGGTTTCAGTCACTCTGTCACATGAGCAGGGACTTGTAATAAATTAATTTTAAACATTTTAATTCAATTTTTAATTGCTCTTGAAACTTCACCCGCCCGTGGATGTAGTTTCCTTGGCCTTTTCACCTGCCCGCCAACTTTAAGGTTAGACAGACATTGAAAACGTTCATTCAATTAGAACTTTAATGGCCTTAATAGACCTATTAGTTGTCGGATGGAGCACTGCTGACTCCTGTGTGCGCCTGTTGACTGAAATATCGCACGACTGCGTGATGACATCAGGATTCTCGCCCTACAACATGACACATCATTTTACGCTTGAGTGAGTCAGGCATGCGCCCGGCTGCTCAGTGCAGATTTCTCCCCACACAGTCTCTCTCACACACACACACCCGCACACGCAGGCACAGTCTCTCTCACACACACACACCCGCACACGCAGGAACAGTCTCTCTCACACACACACACCCGCACACGCAGGAACAGTCTCTCTCACACACACACACCCGCACACGCAGGCACAGTCTCTCATACACACACACACGCACGCGCAGGAACAGTCTCTCTCACACACACACACCCGCACACGCAGGCACAGTCTCTCATACACACACACACACACGCGCAGGAACAGTCTCTCACACACACACACCCGCACACGCAGGAACAGTCTCTCTCACACACACACACCCGCACACGCAGGCACAGTCTCTCTCATACACACACACCCGCACACGCAGGAACAGTCTCTCTCACACACACACATCCGCACACGCAGGAACAGTCTCTCTCACACACACACACCCGCACACGCAGGAACAGTCTCTCTCACACACACACACCCGCACACGCAGGAACAGTCTCTCTCACACACACACACCCGCACACGCAGGAACAGTCTCTCTCACACACACACACCCGCACACGCAGGAACAGTCTCTCTCACACACACACACCCGCACACGCAGGAACAGTCTCTCTCACACACACACACCCGCACACGCAGGAACAGTCTCTCTCATACACACACACCCGCACACGCAGGCACAGTCTCTCTCACACACACACCCGCACACGCAGGCACAGTCTCTCTCACACACACACCCGCACACGCAGGCACAGTCTCTCTCACACACACACACCCGCACACGCAGGCACAGTCTCTCTCTCACACACACACCCGCACACGCAGGCACAGTCTCTCTCTCACACACACACCCGCACGCGCAGGCACAGTCTCTCTCACACACACACACGCACACGCAGGAACAGTCTCTCTCACAAACACACACACGCACGCGCAGTCACAGTCTCCTCACAAACACACACACGCAGGCAGAGTCTCTCACAAACACACACACGCACACGCAGGAACAGTCTCTCATACACACACACCTGCACACGCAGGAACAGTCTCTCATACACACACACCCGCACACGCAGGCACAGTCTCTCATACACACACACATGCACGAGCAGGCACAGTCTCTCTCACAAACACACACCCGCACACGCAGGAACAGTCTCTCATACACACACACATGCACGCGCAGGCACAGTCTCTCTCACAAACACACACCCGCACACGCAGGAACAGTCTCTCATACACACACATGCACGCGCAGGCACAGTCTCTCTCACACATGCACGCGCAGGCACAGTCTCTCTCACACATGCACAAGCAGGCACGCGCAGGCACAGTCTCTCTCACACATGCACGAGCAGGCACAGTCTCTCTCTCACACACACACATGCATGCGCAGGCACAGTCTCTCTCACACACACACACACACACGCACGCGCAGGCACAGTCTCTCTCACACATGCACGCGCAAGCACAGTCTCTCTCACACACACACACACGCACGCGCAGGCACAGTCTCTCTCTCACACACACACACGCATGCGCAGGCACAGTCTCTCTCACACACACACACACACGCACGCGCAGGCACAGTCTCTCTCACACATGCACGCGCAGGCACAGTCTCTCTCACACACACACACACGCACGCGAAGGCACAGTCTCTCTCACACACACACACATGCACCCGCAGGCACAGTCTCTCTCACACACACACCTGCACGCGCAGGCACAGTCTCTCTCACACATGCACCCGCAGGCACAGTCTCTCTCACACACACATGCACGTGCAGGCACAGTCTCTCTCACACACACACGTGCAGGCACAGTCTCTCTCACACACGCATGGGCACGCGCAGGCACAGTCTCGCTCACACACATATGCATGCGCAGGCACAGTCTCTCTCACACACACATGCATGCGCAGGCACAGTTTCTCTCACACACACATATGCACGCGCAGGCACAGTCTCTCTTACACACACATATGCACGCGCAGGCACAGTCTCTCTCACACACACATATGCACGCGCAGGGACAGTCTCTGTCTCTCTCACACACACATACGCATGCGCAGGCACAGTCTCTCTCACACACACATACGCGTGCGCAGGCACAGTCTCTCACACACACATATGTGCGCGCAGGAACAGTCTCTCTCACACACGCACGTGCAGGCACAGTCTCTGTCTCTCTCACACACACACTCACGTGCAGGCACAGTCTCTCTCACACACGCAAGTGCAGGCACAGTCTCTCTCACACACGCACGTGCAGGCACAGTCTTACTCACACACGCACGTGCAGGCACAGTCTCTCTCACACACGCACGCGCAGGCACAGTCTCTCTCACACACGCACGCGCAGGCACAGTCTCTCTCACACACGCATGGGCAGGCACATTCTCTCTCACACACACATGCACGCACAGTCTCTCACACAGACACACACGCACGCGCAGGCACAGTCTTGCTCACACACACATATGCATGCGCAGGCACAGTCTCTCTCACACACACACGCACGCGCAGGCACAGTCTCTCTCACACACACATATGCATGCGCAGGCACAGTCTCTCTCACACACAAGCACGCGCAGGCACAGTCTATCACACACACGCACGCGCAGGCACAGTCTCTCACACACACATATGCACGTGCAGGCACAGTCTCTCACACACATGCACGCGCAGGCACAGTTTCTCTCACACATGCACCCGCAGGCACAGTCTCTCTCACACACACACACACACGCACGCGCAGGCACAGTCTCTCCCTCACATGCACGCGCAGGCACAGTCTCTCTCACACACACACACCCGCATGCACAGGCACAGTCTCTCTCACACACGCACGTGCAGGCACAGTCTCTGTCACACACACACGCAAATGTAGGCACAGTCTCTCTCACACACGCACGTGCAGGCACAGTCTCACTCACACACGCACGTGCAGGCACAGTCTCTCTCACACACACACACACACGCACGCGCAGGCACAGTCTCTCTCACACACACACACACACACACACGCACGCGCAGACACAGTCTCTCTCACACATGCACGCGCAGGCACAGTCTCTCTCACACAGACATATGCACGCGCAGGCACAGTCTCTCTCACACACACACACACACGCACGCGCAGGCACAGTCTCTCCCTCACATGCACGCGCAGGCACAGTCTCTCTCACACACACACACCCGCATGCACAGGCACAGTCTCTCTCACACACGCACGTGCAGGCACAGTCTCTGTCACACACACACGCAAATGTAGGCACAGTCTCTCTCACACACGCACGTGCAGGCACAGTCTCACTCACACACGCACGTGCAGGCACAGTCTCTCTCACACACACACACACGCACGCGCAGGCACAGTCTCTCTCACACACACACACACACACACACGCACGCGCAGGCACAGTCTCTCTCACACATGCACGCGCAGGCACAGTCTCTCTCACACAGACATATGCACGCGCAGGCACAGTCTCTCTCACACACACATATGCAAGCGCAGGCACAGTCTCTGTCTCTCTCACACACACATACGCATGCGCAGGCACAGTCTCTCTCAAACACACATACGCATGCGCAGGCACAGTCTCTCTCACACACGCACGTGCAGGCACTGTCTCTCTCACACATGCACGTGCAGTCACAGTCTCACTCACACACGCACGTGCAGGCACAGTCTCTCTCACACACGCACGCGCAGGCACAGTCTCTCACACACACATATGCACGTGCAGGCACAGTCTCTCTCACACATGCACGCGCAGGCACAGTCTCTCTCACACATGCATGCGCAGGCACAGTCTCTCTCACACACACACACACGCACGCGCAGGCACAGTCTCTCTCACATGTGCACGCGCAGGCACAGTCTCTCTCACACACACACCCGCATGCGCAGGCACAGTCTCTCTCACATATGCACCTGCAGGCACAGTCTCTCTCACACACACATGCACGTGGAGGCACAGTCTCTCTCACACACACATATGCATGTGCAGGCACAGTCTCTCTCACACACACAAGCACGCGCAGGCACAGTCTATCACACACACGCACGCGCCGGCACAGTCTCTCTTGCACACGCGCAGGCAAATCTCTTGCACACACACGCACATGCAGGCACAGTCTCCCTTGCTCACACATGTACGCACAGGCACAGTTTCTCTCACACACACACGAACGCGCAGGCACAGTCTCTCTCTCACACAATTATGCATGCGCAGACACAGTCTCTCTCAGACACAATTATGCACGCGCAGGCACAGTCGCTCTCACGCACACATAGGCACGAGCAGGCACAGTCTCTCTCACACAAACATATGCATGCGCAGGCACAGTCTCTCTCACACACAAACCCGCAGGCACAGTCTCTCTCGAACACACACCCGCAGGCACAGTCTCTCTCACACACACACGCGCAGGCATAGCCTCTCTCACTTACACACGCAGTCACAGTCTCACTCACACATGCATGCGCAGCCACAGTCTCACTCACACACACAAGCACAGGCACAGTCTCTCTCACACACGCAGGCACAGCCACAGTCTCTCTCACAGACACAAGCACAGGCACAGACACTCTCACACACAAACGCACGCGCAGGCACAGTCTCTCGCACACACACATATGCACCCGCAGGCACAGTCTCTCTCACACACACATATGCACACGCAGGCACAGTCTCTCTCACACACACATATGCACGCACAGGCAAGTCTCTCTCACACACACATATGCACGCACAGGCAAGTCTCTCTCACACACACGCGCGCAGGCATAGTCTCTCTCACACACACAACCATGCACGCGCAGGCACTGTCTCTCTCACACACACATATTCACGCGCAGCTACAGTCTCTCTCACACACGCACTCGCAGGCACAGTCTCTTTCACACACACATGCATGCACAGGCACAGTCTCTCTCACACATACATATTCACGCACAGGCACAGTCTCTCTCACACACACATATGCAAGCACAGGCAAGTCTCTCTCACACACACACGCACAGGCATAGTCTCTCTCACACACACAAGCACAGGCACAGTCTCTCTCACACACACAAGCACAGGCACAGTCTCTCTCACACACACAAGCACAGGCACAGTCTCTCTCACACACACAAGCACAGGCACAGTCTCTCTCACACACGCACATGCAGGCACAGTCTCTCTCACACACACATGCACGCGCTGGCACAGTCACTCTCTCACACAATTATGCATGCGCAGACACAGTCTCTCTCAGACACAATTATGCACGCGCAGGCACAGTCTCTCTCACACACACATATGCATGTGCAGGCACAGTCTCTCACACACACATACGCACGCGCAGGCACAGTCGCTCTCACGCACACATAGGCACGAGCAGGCACAGTCTCTCTCACACACACATATGCACGTGCGGGCACAGTCTCTCTCACACACACATATGCACGCGCGGGCACAGTCTCTCTCACACACACATAGGCACGCGCAGGCACAGTCTCTCTCATACACACATATGCACGCGCAGGCACAGTCTCTCTCACACACACATATGCACGCGCAGGCACAGTCTCTCTCACACACACATGCACACGCAGGCACATTCTCTCTCACACACAAACGCACGCGCAGGCACATTCTCTCTCACACACACACGCACGCGCTGGCACATTCTCTCTCACACAAACACGCGCGCGCAGGCACAGTCTCTCTCACACACACATATGCACTCGCAGGCACAGTCTCTTTCACACACATATACGCACTTGCAGGCACAGCCTCTTTCACACACACACACGCACAGGCACAGTCTCTCTCACACACACACACACGCACGTGCAGGCACAGACTCTCCCACACACGCACGTGCAAGCACAGTTTCTCTCTCACACGCACGTGCAGGCACAGTCTGTCTCACACACGCACTTGCAGGCACAGTCTCTCTCACACACGCACGTGCAGGCACAGACGCTCTCACACATGCACGTGCAGGCACAGTCTCTCTCACACACGCACGCGCAGGCACAGTCTCTCTCACACACACACACGCACAGGCACAGTCTCTCTCACACACGCATGGGCAGGTACAGTGTCTCTTACACACACATGCACGCACAGGCACAGTCTCTCTCACACATGCACGTGCAGGCACAGTCTCTCTCACACATGCACGCGCAGGCACAGTCTCTCTCACACACACTCCCGCACGCGCAGGCACAGTCTCTCTCACACATGCACCCGCAGGCACAGTCTCTCTCACAAACACATGCACGTGCAGGCACAGTCTCTCTCACACACGCACGCACGTGCAGGCACAGTCTCTCTCACACACGCACGTGCAGGCACAGTCTCTCTCACACACACATGCACGTGCAGGCATAGTCTCTCTCACACACGCACGTGCAGGCACAGTCTCTCTCACACACACACGCACGTGCAGGCATAGTCTTTCTCACACACACACATGCACGCGCAGGCACTGTCTCTCTCACACACACATATGCACGCGCAGGAACAGTCTCTCTCACACACATACGCACGCGCAGGCACAGTCTCGGTCACACACACATACGCACACGCAGGCACAGTCTCTTTCGCACACACATGCATGCACAGGCACCGTCTCTCTTACACACACAAGCACAGGCACAGTCTCTCTCACACACGCACGCGCAGGCACAATCTCTCTCACACACGCACGCGCAGGCACAGTCTCTCTCACACACACACGGGCAGGCACAGTCTCTCTTGCACACGCGCAGGCATATCTCTTGCACACACACGCACCTGCAGGCACAGTCTCCCTTGCTCACAGACGCACGCGCAGGCACAGTCTCTCTCACACACACATATGCACGCGCAAGCACAGTGGCTCTCAAACACACATAGGCACGCGCAGGCACAGTCTCTCTCACACACACATATGCACGCGCAGGCACAGTCTCTCTCACACACACATATGCACGCGCAGGCACAGTCTCGCTCACACACACATATGCACGCGCAGGCACAGTCGCTCTCAAACACACATAGGCATGCACAGGCACAGTCTCTCTCATACACACATATGCACGCGCAGGCACAGTCTCTCTCACACACACATATGCACGTGCAGGCACAGTCTCTCTCACACACACATATGCACGCGCAGGCACAGTCTCTCTCACAGACACACATGCACGCGCAGGCACAGTCTCTCTCACACACACACGCACACGCAGGCACAGTCTCTCTCACACACACACGCGCAGGCACATTCTCTCTCACACAAACACGCACGCGCAGGCACAGTGTCCCTCACACGCACATATGCACACGCAGGCTTATTCTCTCTCACACACACATATGCATGCGCAGGCATAGTTTCTCACACACACGCACGCGCAGGCACAGTCTCTCTCAAACACATATGCACATGCAGGCACAGTCTCTTTCACACACACACATGCACACGCAGGCACAGTCTCTTTCACTCACACATGCACGCACAGGCACAGTCTCTCACACACACATATTCACGCGCAAGCACAGTCTCTCTCACACAAAAACACGCACTCGCAGGCACAGTCTCTTTCACACACATATACGCACTTGCAGGCACAGCCTCTTTCACACACACATACTCGCAGGCACAGTCTCTTTCACACACGCACGTGCAGACACAGTCTCTCTCACACACACACGAAGGCACAGTCGCTCTCACACACGCACGTGCAGGCACAGTCTCTGTCAGACACACACGCAGGCACAGTATCACACACATGCGCAGGCACATTCTCTCACACACACACGCGCAGGCACAGTCTCACACACACACACACAGGCACAGTCTCTCACACACACACGCACACGTGCAGGCACAGTCTCTTTCACACATACATGCGCAGGCACAGTCTCTCTCACACACACGTATGCACGCGCAGGCACAGTCTCTCTCACACACTCATATGCACGCGCAGGCACAGACTCTCTCACACACACATATGCACGCGCAGGCACAGTCTTCTCAAACACGCACATGAATGCGCAGGCACATTCTCTCTCACACACACATCTGCACGCGCAGTCACAGTCTCTCTCACACACACGCACGCACAGGCACATTCTCTCTCACACACCCACGTGCAGACACAGTCTATCTCACACACAAACATGCACGCGCAGGCACAGTCTCTCTCACACACGCAGGCGCAGCCACAGTCTCTCTCACACACACAAGTACAGGCACATCTCTCTCACAAACACAAGCACAAGCACAGGCACATTCTCTCACACGCACGTGCAGGCACAGTCTTTCTCACACACGCACGCGCAGGCACAGTCTCTCTCACACACGCACACGCAGGCACAGTCTCTCTCACACACACACGGGCAGGTTCAGTATCTCTTGCACACGCGCAGGCAAATCTCTTGCACACACATGCACATGCAGGCACAGTCTCTATCACACACACACACACACACAGTCACAGTCTCTCTCACACCCACACACACCCCCAGGCACAGTCTCTCTCACACACATACCCGCAGGCACAGTCTCTCTCACACACACACCCGCAGGCACAGTCTCTCTCACACACACACCCGCAGGCACAGTCTCTCTCACACACACACCCGCAGGCACAGTCTCTCTCACACACACACGCGCAGGCGTAGCCTCTCTCACATACACACGCAGTCACAGTCTCACTCACACATTCATGCGCAGCCACAGTCTCACTCACACACACAAGCACAGGCACAGTCTCTCTCACACATGCAGGCGCAGCCACAGTCTCTCTCACAGACACAAGCACAGGCACAGACACTCTCACACACAAACGCACGCGCAGGCACAGTTTCTCGCACACACACATATACACCTGCAGGCACAGTCTCTCTCACACACACATATGCACGCGCAGGCACAGTCTCTCTCAAACACACATATGCACGTGCAGGCAAGTCTCTCTCAAACACACATATGCACGTGCAGGCAAGTCTCTCTCACACACACACACACACAGGCACGCGCAGGCACTGTCTCTCTCACACACACATATGCACGCGCAGGCACAGTCTCTCTCACACACACATACGCACACGCAGGCACAGTCTCTCTCACACACACATACGCACACGCAGGCACAGTCTCTTTCACACACACATGCACGCACAGGCACCATCTCTTTCACACACACATGCACGCACAGGCACAGTCTCTCTCACACATACATATTCACGCACTGGCACAGTCTCTCTCACACACACATATGCACACGCAGGCACAGTCTCTTTCACACACACATGCACGCACAGGTACAGTCTCTCTCACACACACACGCGCAGGCATAGTCTCTCTCACACACACAAGCACAGGCACAGTCTCTCTCACACACACAAGCACAGGCACAGTCTCTCTCACACACACACGGGCAGGCACAGTGTCTCTTGCACACACGCAGGCAAATCTCTTGCACACACATGCACATGCAGGCACAGTCTCCCTTGCTCACACACGCACGCACAGGCACAGTTTTTCTCACACACACACGCACGCGCAGGCACAGTCTCTCTCTCACACAATTATGCATGCGCAGACACAGTCTCTCTCAGACACAATTATGCACGCGCAGGCACAGTCTCTCTCACACACACATATGCATGCGCAGGCACAGTCTCTCTCACACACACACCCGCAGGCACAGTCTCTCTCGAACACACCCGCAGGCACAGTCTCTCTCACACACACATGCGCAGGCATAGCCTCTCTCACATACACACGCAGTCACAGTCTCACTCACACATGCATGCGCAGCCACAGTCTCACTCACACACACAAGCACAGGCACAGTCTCTCTCACACACGCAGGCACAGCCACAGTCTCTCTCACAGACACAAGCACAGGCACAAACACTCTCACACACAAACGCACACGCAGGCACAGTCTCTCGCACACACACATATGCACCCGCAGGCACAGTCTCTCTCACACACACATATGCACGCGCAGGCACAGTCTCTCTCACACACACATATGCACGCGCAGGCAAGTCTCTCTCACACACACGCGCGCAGGCATAGTCTCTCTCACACACACACATGCACGCGCAGGCACTGTCTCTCTCACACACACATATGCACGCGCAGGAACAGTCTCTCTCACACACACATACGCACGCGCAGGCACAGTCTCTGTCACACACACATACGCACACGCAGGCACAGTCTCTTTCGCACACACATGCACGCACAGGCACCGTCTCTCTCACACACACATATTCACGCGCAGGTACAGTCTCTTTCACACACACATGCATGCACAGGCACAGTCTCTCTCACACATACATATACACGCACAGGCACAGTCTCTCTCACACACATATATGCACACGCAGGCACTGTCTCTTTCACACACACATGCACGCACAGGTACAGTCTCTCTCACACACACACGTGCAGGCATAGTCTCGCTCACACACACAAGCACAGGCACAGTCTCTCTCACACACACAAGCACAGGCACAGTCTCTCTCACACGCACACGCAGGCACAGTCTTTCTCACACACGCACACGCAGGCACAGTCTCTCTCACACATGCACACGCAGGCACAGTCTCTCTCACACACACACGGGCAGGCACAGTCTCTCTTGCACACGCGCAGGCAAATCTCTTGCACACACAAGCACATGCAGGCACAGTCTCCCTTGCTCACACACGCATGCACAGGCACAGTCTCTCTCACACACACACGCACGCGCAGGCACAGTCTCTCTCTCACACAATTATGCATGCGCAGACACAGTCTCTCTCAGACACAATTATGCACATGTAGGCACAGTCTCTCTCACACACACATATGCATGCGCAGGCACAGTCTCTCTCACACACACATATGCACGCGCAGGCACAGTCTCTCTCACACACACACGCACACGCAGGCACATTCTCTCTTACACACAGACGCACGCGCAGGCACATTGTCTCTCACACACACGCGCACGCGCTGGCACATTCTCTCTCACACAAACACGCACGCGCAGGCACAGTCTCTCTCCAACACATACGCACACGCAGGCACAGTCTCTTTCACACACACATGCACACAAAGGCACAGTCTCTCTCACACACACACACGCACTCGCAGGCACAGTCTCTTTCACACACATATACGCACTTGCAGGCACAGCCTCTTTCACACACACACACTCTCAGGCACAGTCTCTCTCACACACACACACACGTGCAGACACAGACTCTCTCACACACGCACGTGCAAGCACAGTTTCTCTCTCACACGCACGTGCAGGCACAGTCTGTCTCACACACGCACGTGCAGGCACAGTCTCTCTCACACATGCACGCGCAGGCACAGTCTCTCTCACACACGCACGCGCAGACACAGTCTCTCTCACACACACACTCGCACAGGCACAGTCTCTCTCACACATGCATGGGCAGGCACAGTCTCTCTCACACACACATGCACGCACAGGCACAGTCTCTCTCACACATGCACGCGCAGGCACAGTCTCTCTCACACATGCACGCACAGGCACAGTCTCTCTCTCACACACACACACGCATGCACGCGCAGGCACAGTCTCTCTCACACATGCATGCGCAGGCACAGTCTCTCTCACACACACATGCACGTGCAGGCACAGTCTCTCTCACACACACACGCACGTGCAGGCACAGTCTCTTTCACACACGCATGGGCAGGTACAGTCTCTCTTACACACACATGCACGCACAGGCACAGTCTCTCTCACACATGCACGCGCAGGCACAGTCTCTCTCACACATGCACGCACAGGCACAGTCTCTCTCACACACACACACACGAACGCGCAGGCACAGTCTCTCTCACACATGCACGCGCAGGCACAGTCTCTCTCACACACACACCCGCACGCGCAGGCACAGTCTCTCTCACACATGCACCCGCAGAAACAGTCTCTCTCACACACGCATGCACGTGCAGGCACAGTCTCTCTCACACACGCACGCACGTGCAGGCACAGTCTCTCTCACACACACACGCACGTGCAGGCACAGTCTCTCTCACACACACACACGCACGTGCAGGCACAGTCTCTCTCACACACACACGCACGTGCAGGCACAGTATCTCTCACACACACATGCACGTGCAGGCACAGTCTCTCTCACACACGCACGTGCAGGCACAGTCTCTCTCACACACGCACGTGCAGGCACAGTCTCTCTCACACACGCACGTGCAGGCACAGTCTCTCTCACACACGCACGTGCAGGCACAGTCTCTCTCACACACGCACGTGCAGGTACAGTCTCTCTCACACTCACACACGCACGCGCAGGCACAGACTCTCTCACACACACTCACACGCAGGCGCAGTCTCTCTCACACACACAACCGCACGCGCAGGCACAGTCTCTCTCACACACACATACGCATGCGCAGGCACAGTCTCTCTCACAGACACATACGCACACGCAGGCACTTTCTCTTTCGCACACACATGCACGCACAGGCACCGTATCTCTCACACACACATATTCAGGCGCAGGTACAGTCTCTCTCACACACGCACTCGCAGGCACAGTCTCTTTCACACACACATGCATGCACAGGCACAGTCTCTCTCACACATACATATTCACGCACAGGCACAGTCTCTCTCAAACACACATATGCACACGCAGGCCCTGTCTCTTTCACACACACATGCACGCACAGGTACAGTCTCTCTCACACACACACGCGCAGGCACAGTCTCTCTCACACACGCACACGCAGGCACAGTCTCTCTCACACACACATGCACGCGCAGGCACAGTCTCTCTCTCACACAATTATGCATGCGCAGACACAGTCTCTCAGACACAATTATGCACGCGCAGGCACAGTCTCTCTCACACACACATATTCATGTGCAGGCACAGTCTCTCACACACACATATGCATGCGCAGGCACAGTCGCTCTCACGCACACATAGGCACGAGCAGGCACAGTCTCTCTCACACACACATATGCACGTGCAGGCACAGTCTCTCTCACACACACATATGCACGCGCGGGCACAGTCTCTCTCACACACACATAGGCACGCGCAGGCACAGTCTCTCTCACACACACACGGGCAGGCACAGTCTCTCTCACACGCACACGCAGGCACAGTCTTTCTCACACACGCACACGCAGGCACAGTCTCTCTCACACATGCACACGCAGGCACAGTCTCTCTCACACACACACACGCAGGCACAGTCTCTCTCACACACATGCACGTGCAGGCACAGTCTCTCTCTCACACACACGCACGTGCAGGCACAGTCTCTTTCACACACGCATGGGCAGGTACAGTCTCTCTTACACACACATGCACGCACAGGCACAGTCTCTCTCACACATGCACGCGCAGGCACAGTCTCTCTCACACATGCACGCACAGGCACAGTCTCTCTCACACACACACACACGAACGCGCAGGCACAGTCTCTCTCACACATGCACGCGCAGGCACAGTCTCTCTCACACACACACCCGCACGCGCAGGCACAGTCTCTCTCACACATGCACCCGCAGGAACAGTCTCTCTCACACACGCATGCACGTGCAGGCACAGTCTCTCTCACACACGCACGCACATGCAGGCACAGTCTCTCTCACACACACACGCACGTGCAGGCACATTCTCTCTCACACACACACACACACACGTGCAGGCACAGACTCTCTCACACACACACGCACGTGTAGGCACAGTCTCTCTCACACACACACGCACGTGCAGGCACAGTCTCTCTCACACACGCACGTGCAGGCACAGTCTCTCTCACACACGCACGTGCAGGCACAGTCTCTCTCACACACGCACGTGCAGGCACAGTCTCTCTCACACACGCACGTGCAGGTACAGTCTCTCTCACACTCACACACGCACGCGCAGGCACAGACTCTCTCACACACACTCACACGCAGGCGCAGTCTCTCTCACACACACAACCGCACCCGCAGGCACAGTCTCTCTCACACACACATACGCATGCGCAGGCACAGTCTCTCTCACACACACATACGCACACGCAGGCACTTTCTCTTTCGCACACACATGCACGCACAGGCACCGTATCTCTCACACACACATATTCACGCGCAGGTACAGTCTCTCTCACACACGCACTCGCAGGCACAGTCTCTTTCACACACACATGCATGCACAGGCACAGTCTCTCTCACACATACATATTCACGCACAGGCACAGTCTCTCTCAAACACACATATGCACACGCAGGCCCTGTCTCTTTCACACACACATGCACGCACAGGTACAGTCTCTCTCACACACACACGCGCAGGCACAGTCTCTCTCACACACGCACACGCAGGCACAGTCTCTCTCACACACACATGCACGCGCAGGCACAGTCTCTCTCTCACACAATTATGCATGCGCAGACACAGTCTCTCTCAGACACAATTATGCACGCGCAGGCACAGTCTCTCTCACACACACATATTCATGTGCAGGCACAGTCTCTCACACACACATATGCATGCGCAGGCACAGTCGCTCTCACGCACACATAGGCACGAGCAGGCACAGTCTCTCTCACACACACATATGCATGTGCAGGCACAGTCTCTCTCACACACACATATGCACGCGCGGGCACAGTCTCTCTCACACACACATAGGCAAGCGCAGGCACAGTCTCTCTCACACACACACGGGCAGGCACAGTCTCTCTCACACGCACACGCAGGCACAGTCTTTCTCACACACGCACACGCAGGCACAGTCTTTCTCACACACGCACACGCAGGCACAGTCTCTCTCACACATGCACACACAGGCACAG
The DNA here is from genome assembly GCF_017639515.1 of Carcharodon carcharias. Lineage (NCBI taxonomy): Eukaryota > Metazoa > Chordata > Chondrichthyes > Lamniformes > Lamnidae > Carcharodon > Carcharodon carcharias. The sequence goes on along the minus strand of NC_054482.1, from coordinate 30,576,394 downwards.
TCTCTCTCACACACACACGGGCAGGCACAGTCTCTCTTGCACACGCGCAGGCAAATCTCTTGCACACACAAGCACATGCAGGCACAGTCTCCCTTGCTCACACACGCATGCACAGGCACAGTCTCTCTCACACACACACGCACGCGCAGGCACAGTCTCTCTCTCACACAATTATGCATGCGCAGACACAGTCTCTCTCAGACACAATTATGCACGTGTAGGCACAGTCTCTCTCACACACACATATGCATGCGCAGGCACAGTCTCTCTCACACACACATATGCACGCGCAGGCACAGTCTCTCTCACACACACACGCACACGCAGGCACATTCTTTCTTACACACAGACGCACGCGCAGGCACATTGTCTCTCACACACACGCGCACGCGCTGGCACATTCTCTCTCACACAAACACGCACTCGCAGGCACAGTCTCTTTCACACACACATGCATGCACAGGCACAGTCTCTCTCACACATACATATTCACGCACAGGCACAGTCTCTCTCACACACACATATGCACACGCAGGCCCTGTCTCTTTCACACACACATGCACGCACAGGTACAGTCTCTCTCACACACACACGCGCAGGCACAGTCTCTCTCACACACGCACACGCAGGCACAGTCTCTCTCACACACACATGCACGCGCAGGCACAGTCTCTCTCTCACACAATTATGCATGCGCAGACACAGTCTCTCTCAGACACAATTATGCACGCGCAGGCACAGTCTCTCTCACACACACATATTCATGTGCAGGCACAGTCTCTCACACACACATATGCATGCGCAGGCACAGTCGCTCTCACGCACACATAGGCACGAGCAGGCACAGTCTCTCTCACACACACATATGCACGTGCAGGCACAGTCTCTCTCACACACACATATGCACGCGCGGGCACAGTCTCTCTCACACACACATAGGCACGCGCAGGCACAGTCTCTCTCACACACACATATGCACGCGCAGGCACAGTCTCTCTCTCACACACATATGCACACGCAGGCACAGTCTCTCTCACACACACATATGCACGCGCAGGCACAGTCTCTCTCACACACACATATGCACACGCAGGCAAGTCTCGCACACACACGCGCGCAGGCATAGTCTCTCTCACACACACACACATGCACGCGCAGGCACTGTCTCTCTCACACACACATATGCACGTGCAGGCACAGTCTCTCTCACACACACATACGCACGCGCAGGCACAGTCTCTCTCACACACATATACGCACACACAGGCACAGTCTCTTTCGCACACACATGCACGCACAGGCACCGTCTCTCTCACACACACATATTCACGCGCAGGCACAGTCTCTCTCACACACGCACTCGCAGGCACAGTCTCTTTCACACACACATGCATACACAGGCACAGTCTCTCTCACAGATACATATTCACGCACAGGCACAGTCTCTCTCAAACACACATATGCACACGCAGGCACAGTCTGTCTCACACACACATATGTACGCGCAGGCACAGTCTCTCTCACACACACATATGCTTGCGCAGGCACAGTCTCTCTCACACACACACGCACACGCAGGCACATTCTCTCTCACGCACACACGCACGCGCAGGCACATTCTCTCTCACACACACACGCACGCGCTGGCACATTCTCTCTCACACAAACACGCGCGCGCAGGCACAGTCTCTCTCACACACACATATGCACACGCAGGCACAGTCTCTCTCCAACACACACGCACGTGCAGGCACAATCTCTCTCACACATGCACGCGCAGGCACAGTCTCTCTCACACACGCACGTGCAGGCACAGTCTCTCTCACACACACACACGCACAGGCACAGTCTCTCTCACACATACATATTCACGCGCAGGCACAGTCTCTCTCACACACACACATATGCACACGCAGGCACAGTCTCTTTCACACACACATGCACGCACAGGTACAGTCACTCTCACACACACACGCACGCGCAGGCACAGTCTATCACACACACGCATGCGCAGGCACAGTCTCTCTCTCACACAATTATGCATGCGCAGACACAGTCTCTCTCAGACACAATTATGCACGCGCAGGCAGTCTCTCTCACACACACATATGCATGCGCAGGCACAGTCTCTCTCACACACACATATGCACGCGCAGGCACAGTCGCTCTCACGCACACACAGGCACGAGCAGGTACAGTCTCTCTCACACACACATATGCACGTGCAGGCACAGTCTCTCTCACACACACATATGCACGCGCGGGCACAGTCTCTCTCACACACACATAGGCACGCACAGGCACAGTCTCTCTCACACATACATATGCACGCGCAGGCACAGTCTCACACACACATATGCACACGCAGGCACAGTCTCTCTCACACACACATATGCACGCGCAGGCACAGTCTCTCTCACACACACATATGCACGCGCAGGCACAGTCTCTCTCACACACACGCGCACATGCAGGCACATTCTCTCTCACACACACACGCACACGCTGGCACATTCTCTCTCACACAAACATGTGCGTGCAGGCACAGTCTCTCTCACACACACATATGCACATGCAGGCACAGTCTCTCTCCAACACATACGCACACGCAGGCACAGTCTCTTTCACACACACATGCACGCAAAGGCACAGTCTCTCTCACACACACACACGCACTCGCAGGCACAGTCTCTTTCACACACATATACGCACTTGCGGGCACAGCCTCTTTCACACACACACACTCGCAGGCACAGTCTCTCTCACATACACACACGCACGTGCAGGCACAGACTCTCCCCTACACGCACGTGCAAGCACAGTTTCTCTCTCACACGCACGTGCAGGCACAGTCTGTCTCACACACGCACGTGCAGGCACAGTCTCTCTCACACACGCACGTGCAGGCACAGTCTGTCTCACACACGCACGTGCAGGCACAGTCTCTCTCACACACGCACGCGCAGGCAGTCTCTCTCACACACACACTCGCACAGGCACAGTCTCTCTCACACATGCATGGGCAGGCACAGTCTCTCTCACACACACATGCACGCACAGGCACAGTCTCTCTCACACATGCACGCGCAGGCACAGTCTCTCTCACACATGCACGCACAGGCACAGTCTCTCTCTCACACACACACACGCACGCACGCGCAGGCACAGTCTCTCTCACACATGCATGCGCAGGCACAGTCTCTCTCACACACACATGCACGTGCAGGCACAGTCTCTCTCACACACACACGCACGTGCAGGCACAGTCTCTTTCACACACGCATGGGCAGGTACAGTCTCTCTTACACACACATGCACGCACAGGCACAGTCTCTCTCACACATGCACGCGCAGGCACAGTCTCTCTCACACATGCACGCACAGGCACAGTCTCTCTCACACACACACACACGAACGCGCAGGCACAGTCTCTCTCACACATGCACGCGCAGGCACAGTCTCTCTTACACACACACCCGCACGCGCAGGCACAGTCTCTCTCACACATGCACCCGCAGGAACAGTCTCTCTCACACACGCATGCACGTGCAGGCACAGTCTCTCTCACACACGCACGCACATGCAGGCACAGTCTCTCTCACACACACACGCACGTGCAGGCACAGTCTCTCTCACACACACACACGCACGTGCAGGCACAGTCTCTCTCACACACACACGCACGTGCAGGCACAGTCTCTCTCACACACACACGCACGTGCAGGCACAGTCTCTCTCACACACGCACGTGCAGGCACAGTCTCTCTCACACACGCACGTGCAGGCACAGTCTCTCTCACACACGCACGTGCAGGCACAGTCTCTCTCACACACGCACGTGCAGGTACAGTCTCTCTCACACTCACACACGCACGCGCAGGCACAGACTCTCTCACACACACTCACACGCAGGCGAAGTCTCTCTCACACACACACAACCGCATGCGCAGGCACAGTCTCTCTCACACACACACGCGCAGGCATAGCCTCTCTCACATACACACGCAGTCACAGTCTCTCTCACACACGCAGGCACAGCCACAGTCTCTCTCACAGACACAAGCACAGGCACAAACACTCTCACACACAAACGCACACGCAGGCACAGTCTCTCGCACACACACATATGCACCCGCAGGCACAGTCTCTCTCACACACACATATGCACGCGCAGGCACAGTCTCTCTCACACACACATATGCACGCGCAGGCAAGTCTCTCTCACACACACGCGCGCAGGCATAGTCTCTCTCACACACACACATGCACGCGCAGGCACTGTCTCTCTCACACACACATATGCACGCGCAGGAACAGTCTCTCTCACACACACATACGCACGCGCAGGCACAGTCTCTGTCACACACACATATGTACACGCAGGCACAGTCTCTCTCACACACGCACGCGCAGGCACAGTCTCTCTCACACACGCATGGGCAGGTACAGTCTCTCTTACACACACATGCACGCACAGGCACAGTCTCTCTCACACATGCACGCGCAGGCTCAGTCTCTCTCACACATGCACGCACAGGCACAGTCTCTCTCACACACACACACACACACGAACGCGCAGGCACAGTCTCTTTCACACATGCACGCGCAGGCACAGTCTCTCTCACACACACACCCGCACGCGCAGGCACAGTCTCCCTCACACATGCACCCGCAGGCACAGTCTCTCTCACACACGCACGCACGTGCAGGCACAGTCTCTCTCACACACGCATGCACGTGCAGGCACAGTCTCTCTCACACACACATGCACGTGCAGGCATAGTCTCTCTCACACACGCACGTGCAGGCACAGTCTCTCTCACAAAAACACGCACGTGCAGGCACAGTCTCTCTCACAAAAACACGCACGTGCAGGCACAGTCTCTCTCACACATGCACATGCAGGCACAGTCTCTCTCACACACGCACGTACAGGCACAGTCTCTCTCACACACACACACGCACGCGCAGGCACAGACTCTCTCACACACACACACACACACACACGCAGGCACAGTCTCACACACACACAACCGCACGCGCAGGCACAGTCTCTCTCACACATGCATGCGCAGGCACGCGCAGGCACAGTCTCTCTCACACATGCACGCACAGGCACAGTCTCTCTCAAACACACACACACACACGCGCAGGCACAGTCTCTCTCACATGCATGCGCAGGCACAGTCTCTCTCACACACACACAGGCACGCGCAGCCATAGTTTCTCTCACACACACATATGCATGCGCAGGCACAGTCCCTCTCACACACACACGCACGCGCAGGCCCAGTTTGTCTCACACACACACGCACGCGCAGGCCCAGTTTCTCTCACACACACATATGAATGTGCAGGCAAGTCTCTCTCACACACACACGCGCAGGCATATTCTCTCTCACAGACACACATGCAAGCGCAGGCACTTTCTCTCTCACACACACATATGCACGCGCAGGCACAGTCTCTCTCACACACACATACGTATGCGCAGGCACAGTCTCTCTCACACACACATACGCACACGCAGGCACAGTCTCTTTCACACACACATGCAAGCACAGGCACAGTTTCTCTCAACACACATATTCACGCGCAGGCACAGTCTCTCTCACATACAAACACGCACTCGCTGGCACAGTCTCTTTCACACACACATACGCATGCGCAGGTACAGTCTCTCTCAAACACACATACGCACTTGCAGGCACAGTCTCTTTCACACACACATGAACGCACAGGCACAGTCTCTCTCACACATACATATTCACGCACAGGCACAGTCTCTCTCACACACACACATACGCACACGCAGGCTCAGTCTCTTTCACACACACATGCACGCACAGGTACAATCATTCTCACACACACACGCACGCGCAGGCACAGTCTCTCTCACACACACATGCACGCACAGGCACAGTCTCTCACACACACGCACGCGCAGGCAAAGTCTCGCTCACACACACATATATGCATGCGCAGGCACAGTCTCTCTCACACACACGCACGCACAGGCACAGTCTCTCTCACACACACATATGCATGCGCAGGCACAGTCTCTCTCACACACACAAGCACGCGCAGGCACAGTCTATCACACACACGCACACGCCGGCACAGTCTCTCTTGCACACGCGCAGGCAAAACTCTTGCACACACACGCACATGCAGGCACAGTCTCCCTTGCTCACACACGCACGCACAGGCACAGTTTCTCTCACACACAATTATGCATGCGCAGACACAGTCTCTCTCAGACACAATTATGCACGCGCAGGCACAGTCTCTCTCACACACACATATGCATGCGCAGGCACAGTCTCTCTCACACACACACACCCGCGGGCACAGTCTCTCTCGAACACACACCCGCAGGCACAGTCTCTCTCACACACACACGCGCAGGCATAGCCTCTCTCACATACACACGCAGTCACAGTCTCACTCACACATGCATGCGCAGCCACAGTCTCACACACACACACAAGCACAGGCACAGTCTCTCTCACACACGCAGGCACAGCCACAGTCTCTCTCACAGACACAAGCACAGGCACAGACACTCTCACACACAAACGCACACGCAGGCACAGTCTCTCGCACACACACATATGCACCCGCAGGCACAGTCTCTCTCACACACACATATGCACGCGCAGGCACAGTCTCTCTCACACACACATATGCACGCGCAGGCAAGTCTCTCTCACACACACGCGCGCAGGCATAGTCTCTCTCACACACACACACATGCACGCGCAGGCACTGTCTCTCTCACACACACATATGCACGTGCAGGCACAGTCTCTCTCACACACACATATGCACGCACAGGCACAGTCTCTCTCACACACACATACGCACGCGCAGGCACAGTCTCTCTCACACACATATACGCACACGCAGGCACAGTCTCTTTCGCACACACATGCACGCACAGGCACCGTCTCTCTCACACACACATATTCACGCGCAGGCACAGTCTCTCTCACACACGCACTCGCAGGCACAGTCTCTTTCACACACACATGCATACACAGGCACAGTCTCTCTCACACATACATATTCACGCACAGGCACAGTCTCTCTCAAACACACATATGCACACGCAGGCACAGTCTCTCTCACACACACATATGTACGCGCAGGCACAGTCTCTCTCACACACACATATGCTTGCGCAGGCACAGTCTCTCTCACACACACACGCACACGCAGGCACATTCTCTCTCACGCACACACGCACGCGCAGGCACATTCTCTCTCACACACACGCACGCGCTGGCACACTCTCTCTTACAAACACGCGCGCGCAGGCACAGTCTCTCTCACACACACATATGCACACGCAGGCACAGTCTCTCTCCAACACACACGCACGTGCAGGCACAATCTCTCTCACACATGCACGCGCAGGCACAGTCTCTCTCACACACGCACGTGCAGGCACAGTCTCTCTCACACACACACACATATGCACACGCAGGCACAGTCTCTTTCACACACACATGCACGCACAGGTACAGTCACTCTCACACACACACGCACGCGCAGGCACAGTCTATCACACACACGCACGCGCAGGCACAGTCTCTCTCTCACACAATTATGCATGCGCAGACACAGTCTCTCTCAGACACAATTATGCACGCGCAGGCAGTCTCTCTCACACACACATGCATGCGCAGGCACAGTCTCTCTCACACACACATATGCACGCGCAGGCACAGTCGCTCTCACGCACACATAGGCACGAGCAGGTACAGTCTCTCTCACACACACATATGCACGTGCAGGCACAGTCTCACACACACATATGCACGCGCGGGCACAGTCTCTCTCACACACACATAGGCACGCGCAGGCACAGTCTCTCTCACACATACATATGCACGCGCAGGCACAGTCTCACACACACATATGCACACGCAGGCACAGTCTCTCTCACACACACATATGCACGCGCAGGCACAGTCTCTCTCACACACACATATGCACGCGCAGGCACAGTCTCTCTCACACACACACGCACACGCAGGCACATTCTCTCTCACACACACACGCACACGCTGGCACATTCTCTCTCACACAAACATGCGCGCGCAGGCACAGTCTCTCTCACACACACACATGCACTCGCAGGCACAGTCTCTTTCACACACATATACGCACTTGCGGGCACAGCGTCTTTCACACACACACACTCGCAGGCACAGTCTCTCTCACACACACACACACACGCACGTGCAGGCACAGACTCTCCCCTACACGCACGTGCAAGCACAGTTTCTCTCTCACACGCATTTGCAGGCACAGTCTGTCTCACACACGCACGTGCAGGCACAGTCTCTCTCACACACGCACGTGCAGGCACAGTCTCTCTCACACATGCACGCGCAGGCACAGTCTCTCTCACACACACACACGCACAGGCACAGTCTCTCTCACACACGCATGGGCAGGCACAGTCTCTCTCACACACACATGCACGCACTGGCACAGTCTCTCTCACACATGCACGCGCAGGCACAGTCTCTCTCACACACACATATGCACACGCAGGCCCTGTCTCTTTCACACACACATGCACGCACAGGTACAGTCTCTCTCACACACACACGCGCAGGCACAGTCTCTCTCACACACGCACACGCAGGCACAGTCTCTCTCACACACACATGCACGCGCAGGCACAGTCTCTCTCTCACACAATTATGCATGCGCAGACACAGTCTCTCTCAGACACAATTATGCACGCGCAGGCACAGTCTCTTTCACACACACATATTCATGTGCAGGCACAGTCTCTCACACAGACATATGCATGCGCAGGCACAGTCGCTCTCACGCACACATAGGCACGAGCAGGCACAGTCTCTCTCACACACACACATGTACGTGCAGGCACAGTCTCTCTCACACACACATATGCACGCGCGGGCACAGTCTCTCTCACACACACATAGGCACGCGCAGGCACAGTCTCTCTCACACACACATATGCACGCGCAGGCACAGTCTCTCTCACACATACATATGCACACGCAGGCACAGTCTCTCTCACACACACATATGCACGCGCAGGCACAGTCTCTCTCACACACACATATGCACGCGCAGGCAAGTCTCTCACACAC